>NC_142037.1:58562586-58870768 GCF_982192425.1 Myodes glareolus
TGTGCACCTCATGAAACTTTCTCTGAAATTGACCACATATTCATGAGCAAAGTAAGACTCAACAGAAAACAAGAAAATTTAGATAATTCCCTGCATCCTGTCAGATCACTGCAGATTAAAGCCTGGTATCAACAGAGAGATTGGCTTTAACATTAGGGAATGTCAATTTTCAATATACACTGAGCTTTTTCTCTACTCTCTAATAAGTAACTATGGAATACAAAGTTTGCAGAGATAAATATGTAGAAACACTTGAATGTATTATATTTTACTGAAGTGATTATTATGTGAGGAAACAATCTTTTCCCAGAGAAATCTCATTATATGTATCATTTTGATAGAGTAAATTTGTTTATAAATTTATTATTGGTGGGATGGTTAAACTTATTTTTACCTATTGTGTCAAATTTCGTGGAAAGATAAAAAAATTGTATGGATCTTGTAGGACACTCGTGACAGAACAAAGAAATAATTTCACCTTGGTCTACCTGGACAATCCAATGATTTGAGATAGGATTCCTCACAGAGAGGGGCATGCACAGTTTACAAGAGCTTCACAACTGAAGCTGGCTCTCCAAAATACTTGTTCACTGCCTGCTACTTCTGAATGTTCTGTGAGATATCCCCCATCCATAAGGGAATTTCAGTAAGCCCAGTGCTGGGCAGGAATTCAACACTAATTACAGCCGTTAAGTGCTCAAATAAGCAATGACCCTCTCACACTCAAAGCGCAACATTCCACAATTCTACCTATTCATTGAGCTGGGCAAATTTCCAGGAAAATTATATTCAATTTATAAAAACATTGCAACACTATTTGCACTTAATACCTATGTAGCTATAAAATGTATTTAAGGAAATGTTCCTGTATTCACCCATGTATATTTTTGCCTTAGCTCATTGTTTAAATCATGTATTTCCCTGAAGTAAATGAAATTATTCATACACTCTAATAAAAAAATACATCACTTAGACACTACTTCGGAAAATAGCATGTTATCTATAAAATAAATATTATTGATGCTCACATATTTTTTACATAGATGACTATATAGTTACTGATAGGCACACTGATAGTTTCTTGGTTCTGAAGCTCTATTGGTATGTCTTCTTGGGATATAAATTGTGAAATAAGTGTTTTTACTTACAAATTTTGCATACTATTAATACTTCCACCAAACTGTGTAATGACAACCAGACTAAAAATTGGTGGGGCAAAAGACAAAGGATTCAGTCATCCATGATATTATAGAACATGTGGGGTTTAATTTTTAATGAATGAAAAATGAGACTAATTAACTCAGTTCCACTCTAGTGAGCTGATCATCATCCTATGAAAGTCCTGCTGTATATGGAAAGCTAATGGATGAGACAGGTGAGTCTCAGAGGAATAGTTTGTGCTGCTCCAAATCGTAGTAAGTTCAAATGAGATAAAGTTGTCAGACATCTCCACTTTGATCTTAAAAAAAGTAAAAGAAAAAGCTCCTCCAATTGCCAAAATATTAGGCAACAGCAACTTACTATAAGGTCACAGTTTATTACTAGAATACTTTGAATACAAATTTTGGTTAGTAGTCATGTGATCTGATTAAGGATAATTACATAGAGAATCATCTTTCCACATCATTGAGATCCTTTTTTGATTTATTTTTTATTGATTTTATTGAGATGTACTTTTTCTTTTCTCCCCTCCACTTCAACCCTCACCCATGGTCCCCATGCTCCCAATTTACTCGGGATATCTTGTCGTTTTCTACTTCCCATGTCAATTAGATCCATGTATGCCCCTCTTAAGGTCCACATTGTTGTCTAGGTTCTCTGGGATTGTGATGTGTACGCTGATTTTCTTTGCTTTATGTCTAAAACCCACTTAAGAGTGAGTACATAAGACGTTTTTCTTTCTGGGTTGGTTACCTCACTCAATATTATGTTTTCTAGATCTATCCATTTGCCTGCAAAGGAGCCCAATTATACTACAAGGACATCTGTTCAATTAAGATCATAACAGTATTGTTTGTCATAGCCAGAACCAGAAAATAACCTAATTGCCCCTTGACTGAAGAATGGAATAGGGTCCCACGATCGATCAGATGTGTCAGATACAATCCCACTCACACTTTTGGACATCCCATGAGAACTCCAAGGTACAAGACCCATGCAGGTTCTGTAATGCTGCTTCATTCTCTCTAAGCTGCTATGAGCTCAACTTAGGTGACTCTGTGGGCCATGTTTTTCTCATTTTCTAGGCCCATCTGACCCCTATAAACTTTTTTCCCATTTGCCACAGATTTCTCTGATCTCCAAGAGAAGGAACCCAAAGGACATCACTAATTTAGACTATCTTTCCTGCCTGATGTTTGAGTGTGGGTTTATAATTGTTTGTCTGTTTTTAGAGTTCAGGGCTGACCAATTAGAATTAGATAACTATATGGCGTGCTCAAAATTCAACACTTCTTAAAATCCTTTTAGGATCTCAGAAATTGCAATGATTAATCCTACTTACTTCTGTGTGAGTATTATACATTAGTCTTCTTTAATGTGTAAAGCTAGGGATACTAATGTAAAGATGTCTGTAAGAATTTAGTGTTCTTACATCAGGGAATAGTCCTCTAGCCTTCCTTCAAATTCCCTAATAGAAGGCACATACTGCCTTTCTCCTGTGGGAAAAAAAGAAGACTTATTTTATTGAATTGCACACAGTGGAATGAAAAGGAGTTTAATATTAATTAGGATCATTGCATTATAAGCACAGTTATTTTCTTTGTAGAACTCTGTCTCCAGTGGTTAGCATTCTTCGTATCTGAAAGGATGAGTTCAAGGTTGTGATAATACCTGTAATGTTTAGAAAAGAACAGATTTGTAATGAAAGACCATTAATGAAATGGAGATGTCACCTCTCCTTGAAATATATCATCTTCTCGTTGTGTTGACTGCAAACATAGTGTCAAATTATTACTGTTCAAAATCAAAGCAGGTGTGCATTATAGAAGAAAATACAAGTTTTAGCAAATAATTTTGCTGAATGTTTCATGAATTCTCAGTGTTTTTTTCATTTTTATAAAACAGTTAGAAGATATATGCACAAACTAGTTTAATAAAATTAAAAAATGCTGAAAGTAATAAAACTATTAAATATAAAAGAACAAAGGGCAGTGAAAATATGAAAGTGATCCTTGAATAACCTTGAAACCATATAACAAAAATTAATCTTGGAGATACTATAACAATACTTTTTTTAACCACTCTCTATCCCCCCTCTCCTGTGTTCAGACATATATAAAATGCATAACTAAAACATATATTATTTGCTATATATTACAAGGTAAACAGTGAGCAGAGAAGTAGTCTAGGAAAATTGATAATTACATGTATTACTCAGGGTTCTCTACAGGAACAGAACTGATAGAATGAAGGTATATCTGGGATTTGTTAGAATGGCTTACTGACTATGGTCCACATAGGTGAACAGTGGTTATCTCCAGACAGAAAATCCCATAGATCCACAGTACTAGATGTCTCAGCAGCCCCATTCTGATATTTAGTCCCAGGGGATTTTTGGGGAGTTGTTGCCTTTAGTCTATACTATAATCTAAGATGAAAATGTTAGAAGCAAAAATGGTCATATTTTTGAACAATAATTTTAAACATTTTTTTAAACATTAAACAATAATTCAACAAGAAAGCTTCAACATTAATAAACATGTATTCACCCGGGGCCACCACAAAATGTCTAAAATACTGATTAATGTAATGAAGGAAAGATTAACGAAACCAAGCAGTAAAGAGCTCAGTTTCTACAAATGATAGTGGATAGAGAAACTAGATAAAGGAATCTGGAAATCTGACTTCCAATGTTAGCTAATTTAGTGTGCGTCGGGTAGAAGGTAACTTCACAGTTTGTCTATCTTCAGACTCATTCATTCTTTGTCCAACTCTTTCACAAAGTTCTCTGAATATTAGGGATGGTGGTGTTTAGAAGTGGTCTTGTGAGAGCTCAACATTCACCATTTCTTCTCAGCACTTTAAGCAGTCGTAATTCAGTACTTACCTCCATTGACTGAAAAGACAGGCTTCTCTGATTAAGTTACAAAAAAAAAGAAAAAGAAAAAGATCCATCTATGGATAAAAGCACAAATATTTAGGTGGTAATTTGACATTATAATAAAAACAAAATTATTAGAATGTTCCTACTTGGAAGCTAGGATTTCCCCAGAGATGGATTTTTACAGGAATTTTACTATTACTCATGGATTCCTTCAGTACAGAATTCATATCCAATGAGAGCTGTTAGCTGATCCCCGTAAGAGTTGTGCCACCCTTCCACAAATGGGCTTGTCTTGTGCTGTGGGTTGGAACTGTAGTCTGCAAGTTTCTTGGCAGACCCTTGATGTCTTCTCTCCCCCAGTAACCTGGACAGCATTTTGAAAGAAAGTAAGAAGAGAGGAAGTTTTCATAAGGTCCAATTTGATTGATCTGTATCTTGTAATCAATTTTTATCATATTTTTAGCAAACAGATCTTATCAGATAGTTCTAATATCTGATATTAGAAGTCAAGATGAGTGACAAGACAGCTGTTCTAATCATGAACACATAGCATGTGTGATTACCAAAATTAGACTTGCACACAACTGTCTCTGTCAACAGTCATTCATGAATGGAGGTGATGCCCATAAGACTCGCCCCTTCAGTGATGAACTACTGAGTCATGGAGTACTTCAGTTTATTTTATTTTTATTGGGCCAGTATTTGTCTGCACGAAAGTCTGTGAAAAAAAAATATGTGTCGTACCAAAAGACCCAAAGTGAGAGCGTCAGATTCTTGGAAATGGAGCTGCCAAAGATTCAGAGCCACAATATGGGCACTGGCATTGCAACTGGATCTTCAGCAAGAGCAGCCTGTCCTTTTAACTACTGAGTCATGTCTCTAGTCCCAGATGAGTGTCTTTGTTTTCAATTACATGGACAGTTATCTGTCTACTAGGTTTCGATAGATAGTTCCAATACCATAGTAATAAAGATGGCTTGTGTTTAATTCTATGAGTCACAATCAATCAAATAGACAGCAATGAGAAAGTGGATTTTTAAAACGGAGATTGATAGAAGGAGTCTGTGGATAAGAGTGATTATCACTGTAATCAGAATGCATTATCTATATTTATGTTTTGTCAAAGAAGAAATGCAGTTAATAAAACAATTCAAACAAATGTGTCATACATTCCAAGTAGACTGAGTTATTTCTTAAACTACTCCTTAAAAATTGTGTAGATGACTTCCTATACATAGTCATCAAACAGACCTAATAACAGTAGGAAGATTAAGGAATACACAGGGAATGATGAAATGATATTTTTTTAAAAAAAGGTTTTCAAATTAAGTTAAAAATAAAGTGCTAATATTCCAAAAATTTATATAGAAAATTTAAAGTATTTTGAGATTAATGAAAGAAATGCATATAGGCATCTTTGTGAGATGTAGATAGGGGAAGACTTACAAGACAGCTGCAAACCTCTAGCACTAAATGGAAAGACAAATCAAGCTCATGGACCCAAATATCTGTACAAAGTACCAATATAGCACTTCTATCTGAAATAGGTATCTGAAAAAAATAAAAATAAATGAGAGAGAAAAAAGAAGAGATATGATGATGAAAATATATAGAAATAGAAACTGTATGTACTGCTAGAAATGTGAGTCAGCAGTGTTTCTTTAAACTCTCTAAACTTACAATGGACATAAAATATTATTTAGATGTCCACAAAGTATGGAAATTCTTGTTTACTACTTTTTATAACATTTTTAAAGTTGTATGATGATATATCTATTTTATTTTATTTTTCATGGTTTATTTAACTTTATTTTGTGTGCATTGGTGTGAAGGTGTCAGATCCCCCGAAACTGAATTTTCAGACAGTTGTGAGCTGCCATGTGTGTGCTGGGAATTGAACCCAGGTCCAATGGAAGAGCAGTCAGTGCTCTTAACCGCTGAGCTATCTCTCCAGCCCCTTTTTATAACACTTTTATGAGAGTTATTCTTGCTTTTACTTCTTCTTGTTATTATTTATTCATTATCCATATAGTACACCCTGACCACATCCTCCCTTTCCTCCACTCCTCTTGGTTCCCCCTCCACTCTACCCCAGATCCACCACTCCATTTCCCATAAGAAAAGAGGAAGCCTCCCAGAGATATCAACTGAACACTCTATAACAAAAGTCAATGAGACTAGGCACCAACCCTCATTTCAAAATTCCACAAGACAGTCAAGTAGGAGGAAAAGGGCCAAGAGCAGAGAAGGGAGTCTGAGACAACTCTTCTAGAGGTCCTACAAAATTTCCAAGCTAAGCAACCACAAAATATTTGCAGAGGAACATATAGACTCCATAATTGCAACGTTAGTTTCTTTGTGCCCCTATGAGCACTGCTTAGGTGATTTTGTGGGGATAGTTTTCCTAGCGTTTTCAACCCTTAACACTCATAGAATCCTTTCTTCCCAGTCCAGCTGGCTTTGTTGAGCTCCCATTAGATTAGGCACACTGGCTCAGTGGGTGGACCTCGCAGTCCTGACTTCCTTGTTCATCTACTCCCTCCATCTGTTCTTCAACTGGACTTGGAAGCTCAGTACAGTGTTCCGATGTGAACAAGCATGTGATCAAACCGGACTCTCTGAATGTGGCTGACAATGGGGGCTGACTTAGAAGTCAATGATAATGGCACTGGGAGTTGATTCTACTGCATGTACTGGCTTTTTGGGATCCTAGTCTGTTTGGATACACACCTTCCTAGGCCTGGATGGAGGAGGGAGGACTTTGAACTTCCCACAGGGCAGGGTACCCTGTCCTCTCTTAGGACTGGAGTGAGGGAGTGGGAGGGAAATGGGAGGAGGGGAGGAAGTGGACATTTTGAATGGTATTATTTATAAAACAATAAAAATTAAAACGAAACAAAACAAAACAAAAGAATCTTTCTTCCCATCTTCTATGAGGTTTTGTGAGTTTCACTAATGGTTAACTGGAGGTCTCTGAATCAACTCCGCATTGGCTGCAAGAGGAAACTCTCTGATGACAACTGGGCCAGGCACTGATATGTGATTAACATTATTGTCTTAAAAAAAAAGAGTTTTGGGATGAGGAAATGGTTCAGCAGGTGGAACTGATGGATTCCAAGCCTGACAACCAAATTAATCCATAATGGTCATTAGAGTAGAAAGAGAGGAACTTCAAACAAGTTGTTTTCTGGCTTCCTTATGGATGCCATGGCAAGCAGGCACACATGTGCACACACAAATAAAGGATGAGTAATTTAAAATAGATACTTTGTGGGTTTTAGTCGCACATATTTTGTGTTCGTTTTCATTTCTGAGTTATTTACTGATGTGAGAGATGAACTCAGGCTGCTCTCCCATGTCTAGAAGGCAACACTCTCTCACATGCTAAATACTCAGTTTCTATATGTGCTCCATTTTTCAATCTTCGTCTTTAATTTTTTTCATATTTTGCATAAGCAGCCAAAAACTCTGCTAGAACACATTATTTCTCGTCTTATGCCATTAATTGCTTGTACATTTTCCTTTCATATATCCCTGACTTGGGGATCTAAAGCTTCCTTAAAATTTTCAAGATTTATTACTTGGCTATGATGTTAATTGGCTTTTTTTTCCTTTTCCCTATGATTTCACCTAGTGTGGACTATTGCATGACATTTACTTAACTAACCTCTCTAACTAATTTTAAGAAAAATACTTAAATTAAAAACTTATAGATTTAGTTCAGTGGGCAAATATATCCAAAATATACATAGCATACCTATTATTTCAATACATGAATATAATTTGTATAAAATTTTCTTCCCTAGATGCTTCTTTGGAATTGTTCTTTTACTTCTAGGTTGCTTATTCCTTAAGATCTGACATTAGAAAATGAAATATATGCACATAGATAAGAGAATATGGAGATTGATACATTTACATGAAACAAATCATCATTCTTATTTTGAGACCAATTCATGCATAAGTACAATTCACAATTAATCTAATTACAACAAATTAAATAATCAAAACACAATTAAATTGATTGTGAGTGTTAACAGACTTCTTTACCATATAATAGGAAACAATTTTAGTTTTCTTTTTGATTTGGTGACTAATGTTAGTAATTCATTTATTTTTAATTTATACAGATATTCCCATTTGGCTTAGGCATTTTAGTCTCTAATTAGGAATTAATATAAGGTATGCAGAGAATTAATAAGTATTTTCATGATGCTAATGAATACACATTTGCCAGGGAATTAGTTCATATTGTGCCAGCTGCAGAAAGCATGCACACAATCTGTATAATCCTTAGAATGCTAAAAATTAGAAACAGGGTTTTTAACTCCTTTTTCCTTTAAATGTGTGGAACTGTGTTCCTCTAGTTTTATATTAATACTATATATCATTTCATAGAGCTGTGACTATCTTCTTTTATGTTTTGGGATTGCGGATAATTTTATGACTTTATTCTAGATTTATGGGACTACAATTTTTAAAATTCTTTTTGTTTATTCAATTGTTTTTATTTAATAAAGTATTTTTCTTGGCTCCCCTCCCTTCTTTCCTGAACATGTAATATCTCATCTAATCACGGAAGCCAAGCAGGGTCAGGACTGGTTAGTCCTTGCATGGGATACTACAACCTTTTAATTCTGATTGAGTTGGTCAGAATTATGAATTTTTGGCTGTATTTTTGGTTAATTTTTGGTTCTATTTGTCATATAATTTTCTGTGTTTTTTTTAGATCTTTATTTATTTTTCTGCAATGCTAGGAATGAAAGTCAAAGCCTAGAGAACACTATACAATTATTTAAGACTGGTACACATCCCATTCTGATTCTCTACTCTTAAATAATACTCAGAAATAATTTTGTTGTATAATTCAGAACTACTTGAATTGTTTATGTCCAAGTAAATATTTGTATATTACTGAGTAATTTACTTTGATATATTTAATTAATTTAATAACCATTTTGGGAAAATCTAAAAATTTCATTCATTCTATATAAACACTATTTATTAATTTAAATCATACAATAATGTTTAATTGATCTTATGAAATATTTCACTACTGATGAACACTACTCTGGACAATGAAGAAACGATAAGAATATGTCTCCTGTGGAAAATCTAATGATTAATGTTCATAACATCATCAAACACTATTTCAGACTTAAAATACTTCATTTAAACTATTTCTTTTTTTATTTTTTTTATTTTTTCCTTATTTATTTATTTATAAGAATTTCCACTTCCTCCCCTCCTCCCAATACCCTCCCGCTCCCCCCACTCCCTCTCCTCCTCCCTCACCAGTCCCAAGAGCAGTGAGGGTTTCCTGCCCTGTGGGAAGTCCAAGTTCCTCCTGCCTCCCTCCAGGTCCAGGAAGGTGAGCATCCAAACAGACTAGGATCCCAAAAAGCCAGTGCATGCAGACAAAACAAGACCCAGTGCCATTGTCAATGGCTTCTCAGTCAGCCCCCATGTCAGTCACATTCAGAAAATCCGGTTTGATCACATGCTCCTTCAGTCCCAGTCCAGCTGGCCTTGGTGAGCTCTCATTAGATCAGTCCCCTTGTATCAGAGGGTGAACGCACCCTTCGCGGTCCTGACTTCCTTTTTCATATTCTCCCTCCCTCTGCTCTTCATTTGGACCTTGGGGGCTCAGTCCAGTGCTCCAGTGTGTGTCTCCGTCTCTATCTCCATCCATTGTCGGATGAAGGTTCCCTCTGGTTCTACCTTTCTTGTTCATGTTTTCCCTCCCTCTGCTTCTCATTTGGACCTAGGGAGTTAAGTCCAGTGTTCCAATATGTGTCTCTGTCTCTATCTCCATCCTTGGCCAGATGAAGGTTCTGTGGTGACATGCAAAATATTCATCAGTATGGTTATGGGCCAAGGCCAATTCAGGCACCCTCTCCTCTGCTGCCCAGAGTACAATCTGGGGACCTCTCCTTGGACCTGGGAACCCCTCCAGAATCAAGTCTCTTGCAAACCCTAAAATGGCTCCCTTAGTTGAGATATAAACTTCCCTGCTCTCATAACCATCCTTCCTCCCCCCGCATTCCCCCAAGCCATCCCCAACCCTCCCCCTCTCCCCTCTCCCTAACCATCTCCCCTTACTTCCACCCCCCACCCCATGTGCACCCAAGTTTGCCTGGCAATCTTGTCTACTTCTAATATCCAGGAGGATAACTATATGATTTTCTTCAGGTTCACGTTCTTATTTATCTTCTCTGAAGAAAAATAGTTCATCAAAAATATGGTTCACAAGGTGTTATGCATTGATGTAACCACAAAACAATTGACTTTATATTTGTTTGTATATATGCAATTAAATAGTTATTAATATAACTTTACATGCCCTTATGTGTTTATGTTACATGTTTATCTATTGTTAACTGGTTTGTACAAAGATAATGTTGGAAAACTATACGAATTCCTTAATAAAATAATGTCCATTAATATTTTAAAGTTCTAAATGCTCTGAAATGTCATGGAAGCAAGAAGAATTCACTGACAATTATTCCCCAAAGAAAACAGCCATTATGAGATAGTACCAAAGGGTACTTCTATTTTCTCATATTGAATTAGAGAGATGAAGACAATTAGAAATCAATAAAATAAGAATAATACAATAATTCAGTTAGAGTTGAATCTTTGAGAAAATGAATAAGTTAGACAAATTGACAAATTAGGGATGAACGAGGAGATATAGCAACAGACACTGAGGACATCTACAGAATCGTATGGTCTCCTAAAAGAATTCCCATACAGAATAGGTTTTCTCCAAAGCTATAGCTTGCTCTCCACAAACTGACAGAAAGTCTCCATTGCTGAACTCACTCACACACCTCCTTAGAACATGGTGTCGACATAGAGCATTCACCTTCACCCTTACTTTCTAGATTCTGTTTTCTTGTTCAGGAAGGTACTCTGCATGCTACCCAAAAGGAAACATAAAGAAGCATAAACCCAGCCACAAAATCCTCGAATAACAATGGTGTCCCATCTGCACAATATGCTAGGGTGGTGGTAGCACCAAGCATATGGCAGTATCCAACTAATATCTGACTTCATTTTAAGCCCTCTTCACAAGATGGAGCCCATACCTGACAATAAGCTGGGAAACATTCATGTCTCTCTACAAAACACTCAGGTCAATGCAATAAATAAGTAAAAAAATAATAATTAAAGGAAAATGCAGCCATTTCACTTTTTGTTTTGTGATTTTGTATTTTGCACAGGTACTCTGATGTTGTATTTCAGACAATATTGCAAACTGAGACTGCACTTTCATTTTTCCAGCTACCCAGACTGAATAACCAAACAGAAACGATATTATTACAACACTGTTTGGCCAATGGCTTAAGATATTCCCAGCTAGCTTTCACATCTTAAATTAACCCATGTCTATTAATCTATGAATTGCCATGAGGCTGTGACTTACTAGTAATGTTTCGGTAACTTTACCCTTCAGCAGCCACTTGACGTCTCTTCAACACTGCCTACTATCTTTCCCTATTTCTGTTTGGATTTCCTGACTGGCTTTACTCTGCTAAGTCATTGGCCTAAACAGCTTTATTCATCAACGAATAAAAGAAACACATATACAGAAGAATGTCCCACATCACTTTATTAATGAAGTTTTGGCATTTTCTGCTTCGCACAACGTCTGTCTGTGCTCTATGCGCTACCATACAATTCGCGAGTTTAGGCAAGGGGTTGGAGATAGAAACACACACTAAGACACACAGACAGACAGAGACATGGACCTCTAGTCACTGGTAAGAAGCCCTTTATTCAATAGCACCATGGAGGCTTATATACTCAACAGTCAGGTGGGCCAACAGGTGAAAACCTTATCCTCTGATCCTCAAGGCCAAGGCAATACGTGCTCGTGTGCAATACGTGCTTGTGAAGCAGAGCTGGTAAACAACTTTGACACAGCTTTCAGTAACTCAAATCAGAAGGAAAGTAATGATCACTAGCAGGGAAGAGCAGCTGGAAGCCAGGACTCCAAATGGTCCCAACAATTTTCATAGTAAAGTCAAAGTTTTAAATTAAAATGTTACAAGTAACATTAAAAGGAAGCAGCACTAGAAATATCACATGGCAAATATTATCTAGGATAATGTGGAATGCATAAGATAACATTGAGACCCTGAAAGAAACTTAACCAGAGATATAAGATGACATTTCCTAACAAGATATTTTTGACATGATTACTCTATTTTATTTGAAAATGGTGATGATTTGAAGAACAACCATTTGTGACTGCCCCATATCATCTTCACTATCTTTTTCGAGGTATAAACAAAGTCAGGAATCATCCTCAAAATTTACTTCATCTACTATGCCAGCTGTTTGGGGACGTTACACTTTTATAATCACTCCCTTATCAACAGATTTCCAGAAGCTTTATTTTTGTTTTGTTTTTCCTCCTACATGCCAATTACAAAGTTATCCTTCTTATTGGACACATTCTTAGACAGAATATAAGAGCCAATACAAGAGATGGGTGAAAATTAATCAATGGAAATGATGACAACTTGCTACTGTAAGAGAAATGAAAACAAAAACAATTGCTTCATATAAATTAACATGACACAAATTTGGGAGAGACAAACACATGATTACCTAAATTTTCCATGACTATTTAAAGCATATATATCTGTTACATCAGAGGGTATGTTTACGACTGTGTGTGAAAAAGAAAGCAAAAAGCCTGCACTAAGCACTTAGGTCAGTGCCTTTGTAATAGGTAAGCATTATCTTGTTGGAAATATTGGTAACGAAGAATCAAAAAGTGTGCTGTTAAGTCAGGTAGAATTAACTTTAAATGGCAGTAAGCATCAGAAATATTTGTACTTTCCTTTGTCTATCTGAAAAGGAAGGAATGAAGACATAGAGGTGTCGACTTTGGTTCCAAACTTAGAAAGAGAGCTCCTCTTATAGGAGGAAATGTTTTGAGAACAGGCTGGTAGCATTCCTATTCCTGCTATTGCAGCAGAGTGAATTACAGGAGGTCATGCAGGTAATGATCTCCACCCTGTTTATGGAAGGAGAAATCAGCTTTACTGGGCGTTTGAAACATGACTTTCTGTGTGCAGTCAAAAAGAGGCAAAATGTGGGGATATGTGAATGAGAACATAAAAGGAATCCTGAAGCTAAGAAAACACAGAGCCATTAATGGCAAACTTGGAAGAATAATTTATGAATGTTAAAATAATCAAAGCAAATGGCAGTTTATACTGGAACTTGACTATCTGTTTGACGTTGGGTTATTTCATAAAGGAAGAATTTATTTATTTTTATTTGATTAAAAATATAGTTGAATTGTGAAGATATATATATACAAAAACATAGTATCCATTTATGTGAGAAGAAATTAATGCGCCAAGCAATTACCTTTCTATTGTTCTGGAATAGGCTTATGCAGTGATTTGTAAATAACTAATATAGACCTTTATTATTTTACATAAAATTTGAGATGGTGCCATATTTTAAAATCATAATTTGCTTCTAGAATTCAGTTTGCCAGACTCAATTTAAGCTGCATCTTTCTTTGAACAAGATCTTTGGTATGAAGCGATTTTCTTTTCACGCTGTCATTTTGTAGCAAGAGGGAAGTCACATTAATTTAAGAGCAGATCCTTTTGTTCTGTCCATTTCATACTCCACATCCAAAATCTTAACCTGTGGATTACAACAATTTTTCCCTCACTGAGAATGTGTTTTCTTGTAATACAGAAAGGAAATGAAAAGGGAAATTCAAAATGTCCAGCTGTTAAAAAGCCACAGAGAAGTAATTTGCTTTAGCTCAGAACGTATGTGTTGTCCTTGTGTGAGGATTAGGGCAATTAATTTTGGTTGTTTCCTTATGTGAAAAATCAATCAGGTAGTGATGATATCATCATGTCCATCAAAGGTTTTAAAGAAAGCATAGTAAACAAGACTTAATTACCTCACTCTCTACACGGGGGTTCACTCTAGGAACCCAAACTGTAAGGCAGATTAATTTTCTTCTTCTTATTTTGCTTTCCCTGTAGAGATTGCTATAGCAACAAAACTGAAAAGTGAGTGAGGCCAACATCTGCAGACTTTTCAGGCAAATGGCTACTGCACTGCACTTCCAATTTTTAGTGCTAAAGAATCAATAGACATTTTAAATGCTGAAGGATCCGATTCAAAAAAAGGTGCAGTTTAATCTGTATTCAATACATTTTATTGCTTCAAAAGGATGAAATCTTGAAAAACTCAGTGTGTTTATATACATTATGTAAGTGGTTGCTAGGAAGACAATTTCTTCTACACAATAGAGTACAAACAATGCAACCTGCTCTATAGAGCTAATTAAATGTAGCTGTAGGATTATTTGTGTAATGAATTTTCCCCTAAAGAATGTCAATTCCAGAACAAGGAGAGCCACTAAGGATATATATTATTATATAATGATTTTCACCTTTTATTATATTTATCTATGCAATATAAAAATTTATAAAGGACATGCTATACACTCAATTTTATGTCATATTGATTATACTTAACATAGACCTTAGAAACCTGACAAGATTGTTTCCAGAGATTAAAATAGTTCAGTTTTATTTTTTCTGACACTTTTTTCTGATACCTTTAACAGTGTTAAAAAATCCCGTTATTAAGTCTTAATAACATTGTGCAAACTGTCCTACCACTGAGGTACACACATACCCAAAATAATAGATTTAATTATCTTTAAGAAAATACTTTTGGACTGGAGAGATGGCTCAGCTGTTACAGGCAAGACTCACAATCAAAAATATAAGAAAATGCTTTCAATATTTAAGGTTAGTGAAGTTAAATATGAATAAATTTTGGGAAAACATCTTTATTCTTTCATTTATTATTATTTTTTTTTCTTATCGAGGCAGGGTTTCTCTACGTATACCTCACTGTCCTAAAAGTCTCTTGTCTCAAAATTAGAGATTCTTTACTGCTTTCTTCTGAATGACAGGATTAAATGACAGGACCACCATCCGGCTAAGATAAACCCAATTATGCAACAAACATCTTGATGGTGTTGGTAGGAAAAATATTTTTAAACTCAAGTCTTTTAAAGTAATAACAGCTGTGTCCTAATGGAAATACTTACTAGAAAATGAATGGTAACATTTTAAAAAAAACTTAAATGAGTGAGAATATATAAAGATTTTTCATACAGCATTACATGACATTTCAAATTTTGACATGTTCTCATTGGACTTGTTGCATCTAGCCATCTCTATCCTTGGTGACCCTTCAAAATCATTATACTCACTCTTTTCTTCTACAGAACTTATACTCCCTTTTTTTCTTTCTTCTTTCATTCCCTGCCTCCAGATTTTTCTTCCCTCTGATCCATTTTTTATTTCCATAATTCTTTCTTTTCTTCCCTCCCTTTCTTCTGCATATTACTCTTGCTATTTCTTTCTCTTTTCTTCTTTCCTTATTCCCTTCTCTTCCTTCCATCCTTGTTCTACAATACAACCAAAAAAATAAATAAAAAAAGATTATTCCAAGTAACTCTCTTAAGATCTTCTCCCGTTTGCTCCATCCCCTTTACTAAACAACCTGCTATAGCATAGCAATCTTGATTTAAGTAAATTTCACATTGCCTCAGATGTAAGGAGTTGTCAAAAGTTATGAAAAAAAGAATTATTACAGTACTCGTCTGACCAAAACTATGCAGAGTTTAATCATTAAGCAAAATAATAGGTTTAGGCAAGGTTAACTATTGGTAATTGACCTTAGTGATACCTAGGTTTCTTGTCACAACAACAACAAACAGAGACAATATCTGGTTCATATTTCATCTCCTCAGTTATGAGGTTACAATAGCATTGAGTGAAAAACATTGTCTAACAAATTGAGGTCCTACATTGGCAAAGTGTGATGAAAATGGGGAACGACCTTCCTGGAATAGCATTAAACCTCTCACAACAATCCAGAGAGTTGGAACATGTGTTCATTATTGCCTTAGTAACACATGCCATTAAATACCTAGTTTAACTAATGTGGTATTGCTATACATATTACTACTCAAAATATAAAATTATCATTAATATACTACTTTTCTGAACCTGGATATAGTAGTCTCTGCTGTATGCTTGATATATTTTGAAATCTTAGAAAATGTACATGTTCTATGTGTATGGGTGTGTAAATGTTTGTGTAAATATGTAATATTGGTGTCTAAAGACCCCAAATTACACTTAATGAGTAGTTAGAAGATATACATATGTAATGCTTACAAGTAAAGTTTAAATAGAATTCTGAATTAGAGCCTGACAATCTTTAGATGACATGTAGGAAAACTAAATCATCATTTCACATTGTAATGAATCATGTTACCATGCCAGTGAACAATTAGTAAACTTTTCATTAAGTCAAGATCTAATTGTCTGGTATTTTACACATATACTTACTTGGAAAGCAATGCAATGAAGGCTCATGGGCATTTCTCCACAAATAGGACCCATATTGGAGGGTCATTTTGTTGTTCATCGTCATACCATTCTCAGCTCCCGGTAACTCCTTGTCTAATCGCATCTCTCTTTTTATAGTTTTATCATTTTTAGCAAGTCACAAATAGGGACTCTTGCAATATATAACACTAGAGACTGCTTTAACTTAGCCTTTAAAATTCACAAAGATTTTTGGCAAAATCAACGAAATCTTCTTTTGGCAAATGTGTTGGTACATCTATAAACAAACACCCTACTTGGATATTCAGTAATGTTTCTTTTAAAGGATTATGATTTAAAAATCTCATTCACACTCTAAAGATACTTAATTGTTTCCATTCATTAATTTTTAAAGCACTTCTGTAGTCATGAATGTGCATTTTTAAACACCACTTTTTCTTTTCTGGAGTTAATTATGAAAAATGGGATTTTTCAGATTTAAGGTAGTCAACGGAATAGCACCAGAATGGTACCAAGAAGCCATGCTAATTAGTGACAGTGTGTGAAGAGTTATATGTATTGGTTGTGAGAAGCTCTTCTGTATATGTGTTGCTTTTACTGGTTAATGAATAAGGCTGTTTCATCCAGTGGCTTAACAGAATAGAGAAAGGTGGGAACTCCAAACAGAGAAAGAGGAGAAAAGTAGGAATGATCAGAGAGACAAAATGTAGCTGCTGCAGGAGACAGGGGCCAGATGCCGGTAGGAACCTTAAGAGTAGACCACAACTCTTGGAGATGCATGGATTTCAAGAAATGAGTTAGTTTAAGATATAGTAACTAGCTAGCAATATGCTTAAGTGAATGGCTAAGCAGTGTTTTAGTTAATAAAAAAAGTTTCCTTTTTAACAGAAAAGGAGAGTTAACGTGGGATTCCCCTCTCTGTGAATATCATTGGTTAATAAAGAAGTGCTTGGGCCTATTGCAGCACAGAATAGGGCAAGGTGGGAATTCCAAGCAAATAGAGGAGGAGAGATTAGGTTAAGTCAGAGAGATGCCATGGGGCCTCCCAAGGAGAAAGACATGAGCCACCAGCCAGAACCTTACTGGCAGGCTACGAGCCTCAAGGTAAAATACAAAATAATAGAAATAGGTTAAGATAGGATGTAAGATCTAGTTAGATATGTCTTTAAGCTATTGGTCAAACAGTATAGAAATTAATATGTTTCCTGTATGATTATTTTGGGTCTTGGCATCTGGGAAATAAACAAGCAGCCTTCTGAAAACATGTATTCATTTCCTTTCTTATGAATTCACAGTCACATTTGATATTACCAACATACATAAATAATTTATCAGTGTGGGTTTTCTGTCTAATGAAGAAATTCACTAATAGCCTTCAGCAATTTCTGCATCCTCTTTTTCATTTGTACAAATTTTCTTGTTTGTTTAAAAGCATTTTCAATGCCTTTGTCATTCATTTTCTTCAGAGTTTTCCAATTGACTTGAACATTGAACTCCCTATCCCCACTATGTCCCGCATTACCTACTTCCCTTTTGTGTTTCTTGCTTCTTTGTGACATTCTCAAAAGGTACCACTGGCTGCCTTGGGACTCCATACCATCCTGGCTTTTACTTCACAGACATATTTATTGTGGTTGATATCTTTTGAATATATTTTATATAAACTTATTATCGTTGAGAGACTTTACCACATATTTCTGAGATATTTTTTGTCAGAAAAAAATATTTTCCCTTTAAATTAGGACAGTTTTAAACCTACATGTTAGTCATGCCCTTTAATTCTCCTTTTTCGTTTTTATTTTCAACCAAATGCAATGAATTGTATTGATAAGAGAGACTTATTCACTTAATCTAAATTGCAAGTGCACAGATATTGAGTTATGGGCAGTATAACTTAATCACTTTAATTCCTGTATTGTCTATAGTGGCAACTCTACTCTCATTCTCCATATTCACTTTGCATATCACTTTATTGTTCATTACATCTTTCAAGGAGTTTATAAATTGAGTTTAGTAGACCAACACTTAATTGCTTTTATTTCTATCAATGGCTTTTCTTTCTATTTCACTTAGTTTCTCATATAATTTTTATCTCTTATGTTGGAACTTCTTAAAAATTAAACGTCATATTGCTCACATGTATCTTCTTTGTTCTATTCACTTTTTGGCATAGTTTTCTCAAAGCACTGGTTAAGCATGATTCTATGAAATTTTATAAGTTGCAATTTCATTTTCATTTAATTCAAAGTACTCTCTACTGTCCTTAGGAGAGAGCCTTGATGACATTTTAAATACTTGGAGTCGTTTTTTTCAAAGTGTTAGGATAACTTTTCCCCTGGTTGTTAGTTATAGATAGGATTATGTTTCACACCAAACTTGAATTATTTTTCACCGTCTCTCTTTGTACACACCACTTCTATTGTTCCTTTGTTATATTCCATTGCTACTACTGGCAAAGTTTGTTTTTGTCATTGTCACTTCACGTCTCCATCTTCTCCTCAGTTGTTCACGCATTTGAAATTTTACTTATTTAAATACTTTACATAGAGCATCAATGTGAAACATCTTTCATTAACTCAATAATATTATTAGTCCTATTAAATATTTCAATATATGTGATAGCGAGTATTTGTTATCAACTTGTCAGTATTTAGAGTCACCAAGGAGACAGATGTAGATAGTATTAAAAGAAGTGAAAATATCTACCCTATATGTGAGCAGCACCATTCCATTGGCTGAATTACTGGTCCAAATTAAAAGAAGAAAGCCAATTGATTAACATGTGCTTCTTTCTGCTTCCTGCAGTGTAAAAATTCATTTCCATTCATACTGCTGTGTTTTTCTTTCACTGATGAATTGTAGCTCCTTCAGATCTGAGCCAAAATATTCTCCTATCCCTTCATTAATATTTTTTGAGATTATAATTTAATTTAACCATTTAGTCCTATCCTTTCTTCCCTCCAAATTGTCCAATATGTCCTGCCACAATCTTATTCAAATTCATTGTCACTTTTTTTATTAGCTTTATTGCATGCAAATATGTGCTTATGTACATATCTATATATTCCTAAATATAACTTAGAGGGTCAAACTTGATCACAGAAAAAAGGATGTAAACTAAATATAACATTTATTATACCACATTTTAAACATATATTTATAATATATAATGTATAACATTAATAAATTTTGTAAAATATATATCTATTATACTACATTATATATATTTGAATATATTAGTATTAATATTTTAATATTGAATATATGCTAAGGTAAGTTATTTATGTTTACTTCAAAACACATCTTTGGTAAGTAATTATTTTGTGGGGCTTGAGAAAGAGTTTTTTTGTGTAATGGCCCTGGCTGTCCTAATGCTAGCTTTGTAGACAAGGCTTGTCTTCAAACTCACAGAGACTACCTGCCTCTGCCTCCCGAATGCTGGGATGAGCAATATACACCAACACTGCTTAGCCACCATGCCCTTTTTATATTTGGCATCTGTTGATTGTTTTGCTGAGATTTACAGCAATCTCTTTAGGATTTGTTCAGTGAATAATTTCTGCTTTAAACTAGAATTCTTATTAGCACTGGGGAAGGTTTGAATTTTATTTTTATGAATATTAGTAATATTTTCATTTCATCAGGATATAATAAGTGAAATATAGCTGATCTATTTGATCAAGGATACTGGGATCTTTTTAATACTGTCTAGAATTTAAATAATTCACGGTGCTCTTTTGACCCATTTCACCTATACCTAGTTTGGAATTGCACTGGGAGCTGAGTAGTAGCTTAATAATCAATTGCATAGCTAAACATGTACATGCTTTTCAATCTCCAATGGAGTGAACTGATATATATGCTACAATTCATTACCAGTACCAACCATTCCTTTCAGTTTCTTTAGCAAGAAGTATTAGCTTCTAACACCCATCACCCATAAAAGCATGCCGTTTTCTTTGCCATGCCAACTCTAGAAAAATGTCAGAAAGAAACAAACACAAATTCCAATCCGTAGGAATTGCTTTAAGTTTTTTTTTTACAATTTTAATTTTTTTTCTTTTTTATTGAATTTATTGAACTCTACATTTTTCTCTGCTCCCCTTCCTGCCTCTCCCCTCCCCTTAAAGTATCCCTTTTAGTCAAAGAACAGAACAGAACAAAATTATTCACTATTACTTATGGCAATGCATAAGAATAGCTTCCTTAAACAATGGAAATAAGTTATTCCCTTTAGTAATCCCTTCATGAATGCTTCCCCTTTATTCGAAATAACCAGGAGCACAATCTAGGAACCACGTGCCATGAACTTGTGACCTAGACTAGCACTGGGTATATACAATAAGGCCAAAACCTCTCTCCTAATAACCAACTCCTCCTTTTCTTTTTTTTTCCCAAAGTTTATTAAATTATGAAAGTTTCCATTTCCGCCCCTTCTCCCAACACCCTCTCACTCCTCCCCTCCTCTCTCTCCATCCCTAAGAGCAGTCAGGGCTTTAAGTTTTTTGTTCATTTGAAATTTAGCCTATTTGTAGCCTTTCAAATTGCAGGGTAACTCTTAATAATGCAGATTTTGCATCCCATGATTCTTTACTGTGATTGCTATTCTTTCCATAAAGCTGACTGTGTTAAAATCAAAATTCTAGAATTTTGAACTGCCTGGGGTCCTGGCTACAGACTATGAGATGTGAGAAACAGAGAGACGCTTTGAGCTATTCAGGAGAGTTTGCTACTATTACCTTTCACCCATCTTTCCTCTTCCAAACTTCATACCCGGGAATAGCATTCCTTAAGGGCATTGCTGTGGTTTTATATTTATATTCATTGGTGGTGAAGCTGCAATATAGTTATGTCATCCTCAAGGTTACTGAAATTTGAATCTACCAAATTAGATATTTTTATCATGACATGGCATAATAATTCGATATGAGAATCTCTACGCTAGATAATTACACAATTTAGATTTAATTAATATGACCATAATATTTCCTTTATGCTTTTCAAATTCCTAAGTATATCTGAGTACCTGTTTCTGGAAGAATACAGACTTCGTGGGAATCTGAACATTACACGATGAGGATTCACCGGGGTCTGTCTCAGCAGCTGCATTTTGAAATTATTTAGAAATGAGTTTTTAATAGCAGCTATTTCTAATGCTGGATATATGAACTGATTGATATCGAACATAAACATACACTCCTAAATAAACTTCAACCTTAGCAATAATGTGAAAATGCAATTAGTCTATGCTGAGAATTTAGAATAACAGAATGCTTATGAATGGTACAGTAGAAAGAACAGGACTGAACGGTGAAGAAGCCGTCCTCTAGATATGTACACCTACAAACTCCATCATAGAAATTTTAATCTTAACTTTGAATGGTACTAAACTACTATACGAATGGTATTTTTAAGACAAAACTAAGAGGGCTATATTGTCATAATCTACCCAAATCCTCCAGTAGGAAGAGATGCTAAACTTATCCAAGTGCATATAATTCCCCAGAGTAGCTATTACCTTATGACAGCTATGCTCTACATTCACTTTGTGTTTCTAATACCTGTCTGTTTTGTGATAGAAAATGTAACATAATTTTTTCAAAGATAAATTCAGTGTGACAGTGGTCTCAGTTTATTTTACATAAAATAATCTAACATGTAAAATATTTTCCAGTAATTTTCAGGATCTTTTCAACTTCCTCACTTTAACTCATGATGATTTTGGAGGCACAGAAGCTGTTGCCATTGGTCTTAGTTCATTAAGCTCTATGAACTGTTCAGAGCTGTCAAGACACTAATATTAATGCTTTTAGATATTCATCATTTACACATTTTATGATACAGTGCATGGCAGGGATAATAAATGTACCAATTACTATTTTTCTTGAGAGACTAAGATGGGTAATTCTTTTGTAAAGGCCATACAGTTGTGCTTCTTTCTAATATTCCATAAAGTTTTTCATTACTTTTGGATTAGCTAAGGTTTTCTGTTTCTAAATTATAATTTGTTTTATGAAGTTTGAGAAAATGTGTATTTGGTTTAGTAATACTGAGATGGCTTTAGGTATTGCAAACTGCCAAGAATGTAATACAAAAAAGTAGAATATTAAAATAATGTCAGAAAACCTGGAAATGAATGCCAAGAAATTCGTAACTACTGTTCAAGTAATCGGGAAGTACTGATGTTTCCAGCAGCTACTACAGACAGGAGCAGGTGCCTCTAGTGTCCAGCCGGGAGGCAGATGTGAAGGTATTCATAAGACACCAGCATAATCTTTTACCTGTCATCTCAGCCCATGAGCTTGCTCATTACCTATAAAAAAGGTAAATTGGTATCAAATTTTGGTTCCAACTTTTGCATGTCTTTTAACCACAAGTTTAATCTTAAGGTTTCCACTCTTGTAATATATAGAAGTATTTACCAATGAAAAAAATTGATAATGGATTGCAGACAATAACCTGCTGCCTAGTACTTCTAAATACACTTCTCCTCATACTAAAATTTAACATACATGGATCTACATAGGAAGAAGAAAAAGACAAGAATTCCTGAGTAAATTGGGAGTGGGGGGATCATGGGAAAGGGTAGAAGGATAGGGGAAGGAAGGAAGGGGAGCAGGGAAAAATGTATAGCTGAATAAAAACATTATAACTTTAAAAGAAAAGATTTAAGGAAGGGTCATAGAGAGAACAATAGAAAGAAGAAAAAAAGAGATTGTTTGTCATCTCTTTCACTTGATCATCCACTGGATAACCCACTTTGTTATTCATGAGCTCAAACCTAAACTATAAATACAATTGTAATAATATCCTTTCTGACAGGCCCATTTGCATATGTTTCTGTGACCCCTCCTCATTCAATCCTTCAGTATTACTCCCTATAAGCCACTTGTCATGTGGTCAAATGATCAGTTACTCCAGGTGAACTAAAATTCATCATTGGGCAAAATGCACACTAGACATGCATTTCTGGAAATCCTCTTTAATGTTTTGACTTCCTCATGATCACACACATCAATTGCAACTCTCCAAGCAAATTAGGGCAGAATTTCACCCAGGATGACATTAAATTTTTAAATGGATTCAAAATTATTATGTTAGTATATGAGGATAACTATCTCTCACTTTTCTAAATTTATTTGGTACTTATTGCACTATTGCTATCTTTCAGTTAGTAAATAATATGCTCGTGAATTTGGAAAATAAGTCTTTTTTGTCAGTGTTTTCTATGAGTAATAATACCTTCAGCAGTAATTATTACTTCTTTTATCTCTTTTTCTGTTCAAAATCATGAATACATTCATATTGAGCACTATACATAAAATAAAGAAATAAACCTTTAAAATATTTTTTAAAAGATTCTTGGGAGTGAGGCCATTTGCTGGAGCATGATAAATCTACTGGGGTGGGGAGGAGCTGTCCTACTCTTAAGGAAAACTAACTGACTATCCCTCTCCTAGAAGCTATTTATTGCCAGTCTCCTCTAATAGTAGAAAGTCACACACAAAGCCCCACTCAATACTCAGATTTTTCTCTGATTTGTGATTTTGCAGGTAGTCATCTGCGTGGTGACACAGGAACTAGTAAGTTCAGAAGACACAGTTTCTTTATTTCCCCCAGTTCAGACTCTTGTACTTTCTGATGCCTTTTCGGAGATAATCCCTGAACACTGAGAGGATTGGTGTGATAAAATATCGCATTTAGTGTTTATTATTTCATGATCTCTTGTAATCTGCATATTGACTAGTTGTCTGTCTCTGTGTTAATTGCCATACATTTCAAGAAGAAATATCACTAATGAGGCTTGAATGTTGCATTAATCTATAGATAATGCTAGATCATTAGAAGTTAGTCTTATATTATATGGGTTTACCAGAATGAGAGTATTGAGTTCTCTCCTAGAGTTAATGATCTATCTAGACACAGTTTCTTTTGCTAGGCAACGGTGTCACTTCAAGTTACCATTTTGTAGATTAGGCCTCAAGTCTAGTTAGAAAAGGCTTGGTTACATTTGTGTCAGTATTGAAATAGTGGGTTTGTCTTGCCATTCCAGTTGTTACTGTAACTTTCATTGCTAAAAGTAGAAAAAGACTGATTACTTTTCTCTTTTGGTGGCTTGCACATCAACTTACATGTCCATACAAAGAAAGTAAATAGGGATGATACTTTCATGCATATATTGGTTTATTTATTCATGCTCTATATCTCAAGTATATAGTGTTATCAGCAATGAAGTCTTACCATAAAGTTCAGGAATATAACCAAAAATTGAAATAATTCCTAATGCTTAGGCACCTGAAGGATTGTTTATTTTTGAAATCTGATGTTTTCTTAATTTCCTTACTCATAATTAATATTTTTAGAAACTGCAATTTAACTATATTTTAGAAAAAATACAAAGGAAATTGTAAATGCTTATCTGATGATTATATGTATAATTCTTATTTAAGCTTTGATTTGAAATTAGTAATGATTGCTATTTTGAATCTCCTTTCAAAAATCTCTACTTCTTTAAAATGTGTGTTTCCTCATTGTATTAGTTATTATGCTATTTTCTCTAACAAAGACTTGACCAAAGCAACTGTATTCATTAAGCTTGATTGTCAGTTTGACTTGATTTACTGAAACCTTTGAAACAAACCTCTGTGAATGTCTAAAACCCATTCTACCTTAAATTTGTTTTTGTCAGATGTATTGACATAGAAAGAACAAATACAGCAACTTAAGGAAGGAAGGATTATTGAAGCTCAGCAGTGTAAAGGTACAGTTAATCATGGTTGGAAAGGAATAGCAGCATGGTGTTCACTGTGTGTACTCAGGAAGCAAAGAGATATACAGGATTATTCTGTCCTTGTTTTCACGATTTTATTCAGTGTTGGATACACATCTTTGATGGTTTCATCAAAATTCCGGATGGCATTTTTATGTTCAGTTAAATGTTTTGGAAATTCTCTCATTGACAAATCTAGAAGCATGCCTTCAGGATAATTGTAAATGTCATTGAATTAACAAGGAAGATTAACCAACATAAATACCTTGGATTAAATATTTTAGGTACATATTTTCTTATTTCATATGGTCATCCAATTAATCTTTTCTCAACTTAACACTTTAACTTATCACCTTAAATCTTTTTCCTTATATTCAGATTTTTTTAAAAAAAAGAAATGGCTTTAATTTAAAAAGAAATTATATTTTCGTTAACTTCCCTATCTATAATTATTTAGAATATTTTCATTCCTTTGCTCTCTGCCCTAATTTTTTAAATTTAAATTGAAAATTTCATGTATATAGTATGTCTTTGCTATCATCATCCCTTATATCCTTCCTCCTGCTCCCTCCAGTTCTGAAACATCTCTCTGCCAGCTTCATTTCTCCTCTTTATTATTCTTTATTTTATAACCCAATGAGTATAATTAGAGTTGCTGATATTTCCATGGATTTGCGCATGGGGAACAATGCTACTCTCCATTGTCCCATCCCTACCGATTTCTTTTAATTCTTGAGTTTGTTGTTGAGCCTCAGGTACCCTCCCTGAACAGTATATGCTATAATTTTTCACTGACTTGACATTGTGCATCTCTTATGTGGGTGACCATACATTCTGTGAGTTGTCTGCAGCTTTTCTCAACACCACCAAATAATGTAGTTATTGAATTCTCTGTGTCCTATGAACACGATATCTGAGCTTTGTAGTGAAGTGGTTGATATCAATGTGTCCTTTATGACTGAGCACTATTTGCCACTATTTCCTGAATTTAGAACAGGGATGTATCTCTAAATTAATGACTTACTCACTGCAATAAGAACTATCTGTGACCAAGATTGAGGGCAGCAGGTAACTGTGATTAAAATCATAAATAATTGGAAGACAATTACAAAAACAGCATCAATAGTTTCTCCTCTAGGGCCTATGAATTTCCTAGATATGTGTTTGATCATAATTGTCAGACCATATATGACTTCTTATTTGTAAATAAGACCACCAATTCAATGAAGAAATTAATGAATTAACTCCAGAAATGTTCTTGCCATCTTTGTGTCAGTGGATACACCATGACTGACAGGTCAATGCTAATACCACACATGGGTCCGGAGCTAAATTAATCTATTAATGTCTATTATCTCAAAAAGCTTGTATAGAACCTTTCAACACTACAAAAGCCACCCAACAGTAAGATTTTCATGGTTCATTCAAGACATATTTCTCTATGCCTTGCAACCAAAGTGTTTGGTATTCTCAGTAGTAAGGCTTTATCACCTAGTTAATATGATCATGTCAGTGGCTTATACTTGTTGAATGCCACTGGGCGTCTCTAAGAGCTCACAGAGATGTTATCTGGCCTGATACTGGGATTGAAAAATATTCACTATAACCTTCCTCAGCTTCTGTAAAAAGCTCTGTACAATAATATAGTATCTTGGTTTTTATGCTACTGATATGAAGATAAACCAGGACGTAGGTAAACCTTATAGAAGGAAACAAACATTTGAGGGTTCTTACAGCTTCAGATTAGTTCATTCTGATCATGGCAGGCAACATGATGGGTAACAGAAAGGCATGGTGCAAGAACAGTAGCTGACAGCTTTACGTTCTGATCTGCAGAAAGCAGTCAGAGAGAGGGAGATGTAGACAGACAGACTGAGTCTGCCCTGGGCATTTAAAACTTCAAAGCTCACCCCCAGGAGCACTCTTTCAACTAGGACACATATTTTTCCATAAGGAAACAGTTATTAGTTTCCGAATTGTTCATGAACTAAGCATTCAGGTATAGGAGACTATGGGAAGCATTCTTGTGTAAACCATTTGTGTGATACTATTGTTCAAATTAATTTTGACAAGCTATTATATTTTAACTACCTAACAAACTAATGAAGTTTTTATAAGGCCTCTGTATATATCCTTAGTTTTGGTTAATAAACCCCTACATCTCATTTCCTAGACCTTACTGCTCCTGTTCTTTAGCTTAAATGTTCAGGTTCTCATTATTTACTCCTTGTTCTTTTGCAGTATGCTTTGATTCATACATTTTCTTTTCCAAGCATATTCTTTTTGATGACTCTCCATTGTGAATGTTTACTTATTTCTAATATGTTAGCATTTTAAAATAGATTTAGAGTCATGGAAAAATAGCAGAACAAGTAACGTCAGTATTTATAATTTAGGTTTCTTTATTAGTAGTACTTCATAGTATAGCATATGTTTGCTACCATTAATGAAGCATCATTAAAATACTATTAAATAAAATCCATATTTTCTTCATACCTGTTTAACTTCATATTCTCTTTATGTTTTGTTTTACTAGATATGTTGGTTAGTTTTTTGCCAACTTGACATGAACTAGAGTCACCCGGGAAGAGGGAACCTCAGTTGAAGAATGACCTCCATTAGATTGGCCTGTGGACATGTCTGTGCGTGTACTTTCTTGATTAATTACTGATGTAGGAACTCCCAACCCTCTGTGGGCAGTGACATATGTATTCAGCAATAAGTTGAGCAAGTCCTGAAGAGTGAGCTAGTAGTCTATGCTCTACTGAAGTTTCAGCTTCAGTTATTTGCCTTAAATTCCTACCCTAGCTTCCATAGGTATCTAGGGTACATAAGGACTATTACATGGAATTGTAAACCAAAATAATCTTTACACCTCAAGGACATCTTGGTCATATTTATCATGTCCCCTTGAGTCACTGTTCTGTTGCTGTGAGGAGACACCAGAACCACAGCAACTCTCACACACAGAAAGCATTTAATTCAGACTTTCTTATGGTTCAAATATTTTAAGTCCATTATCATGGTACAGAACATGGTAGCAGGCGTACAAGGTGCTGAACAAGTAACTGAGAATTCTACATCTGCATCATATGAAAAAAGAAAAGGAAAACCACTATACCTGACTTGAGATTTTGGAACTTCATAGCCCACGTCCAACAATGCACTTGTTTTAACAAGGCCTCACCAATTCTAAAAAGACCACACCTCCTACTCATTTACAAGTACTGCCAGTCCCTGATAATGAAGCATCAAATAAACAAGCCTATTGGACTTTCATATTCAAATCACCACAACAGGAAAAGGAAAACAATTAGAACTTTATACATGTCTGTTGCAAGGAGATTACAAAAGAAAAGAGATGTTTCAATCAACTCATCAAATTCAAATACATTGCATGATTGATCCCTCTCGAAATTGTCATCTGTGTGTGTCTGTGTGTGTCTCTGTGTGTGTGTGTGTATGTGTGTATGTGTATGTGTGTGTGTGTAGACAACACCCTGCCGTGTAGTTCATGGATGGGTAGGAAGTCTTTATGTAGACTAAACTCTCTCCAAACTCTCAGAGAAATTCTTGCCTGTCTCCAAATTGCTTAATTAAAACCATGAACCACAATGCTTGCTTTGAAGTTGATACTGATACCTAAGTCTTTAGGGCATGCATTATTCTGTTACTCACTGTGAATTCTGCAGTTGATGCTGGCATTTTTATGATAGAATAATCTTTTCTATATATTTCAAAAGCCCTAACTCGAGGAATCTTTCTGTTACCAGTGTGTCTTGAGGTATTCCAGTAACCTTGAATGTTTTCCTTCCCTGTCATAATCTATAAATTATCCCATTTTCCAAATAATATTCCAAATAATATTCCAAACCCAGAGCATAGAGATTAATATTGGCTGTGACACTAAGACATTACTATGACTTAGATCTAGTTATTCTTCCCTGTGTTCTAAATCCTGTATTTCTGTCCAATTGTCTATTAAGAGAGAGCCTGCTGAAGCATACCTTGTCCTCATCCTGATGTGGACATTTTTTAGGACAGTCAGTTTGGTGAATGTCCGGAAGATGGTCACATGAACCTATGGATCAAAGGCAACCTGATGTAACGCCTCTTAAATGGAACAAATACAGTTTTCTAGCACAGACTCTTAATTCTTTGATGATACTTTAAATATTTTTATTTAAATAGTTTATTAAATATTTAAATATTTGGTGATATTTTAAAATTAAAATATTTTTAAATTAAGCAAAATTTATCAAACCTATATACACTGCAACTTATTTTATTCATTACAATTTTTCACTATATAATTCTTATCAAACGCTAAGTAAATGCAGAAAAATAGTCAATAATACATCTTTTTATTATTGTGAATTTCAGTTCACAGTTCACAGTTTTGGTACAGTATTGCTTTTAAGATGATTGCAGACATTTTTAAAACTGTATGTTTTAATAAAACACATTACTAATATAAGATAAAAATCACAGTGTATTAATTATCATTCCATAAATTTATGAGTGACAATTAGGTTTGTCCAAATGTTTCATTGCAGTAGCGATAATTTTTTTCTAAAATTATCAAAATTATTTTTTTTGAAGATTTTTCATGAAATTCACTCTTAAATTAACTTTCTGTAGTGACAGAAAGATTATCACGAATGAAAGTTAGCATATTCTTTCACTTTGAAAGCAACCAAAAAGTTTATCTGTTTAATTTTAAACCATTGTGACTACAAAATCTATTTAATTCTAAAGCATTTTGGATGACTTAGAAAGTATATTTCAAAAAGCATTATAAAAATTGTAACAATTACCTTAATTTTATATATCATTCTCATTTGAATTTATAGTTAGACCTGTTAAATTCATTTGAAAATTGTTTTTTTTATTAAAGTGCTACCCAGAACTAAGGATTAGTATTAACAGATATATGAGCTCAGTCTTTATACTTTATTGTTCCTTATTTCATAGCTCATAATTCATTACATTTTAGCACTCTGGCATCAAAATATATATCCTTTTTCACATCCCCTAGTCTAAACTCACAAGAGTCTCTCCATTTTTAATAGGACCCACACATTTTTACATTGAAGAGGAAATTCTGAAATTAATAAGAAGCACAGTTATTCTTTGTCTCTCTGTGATATTTGAAACAAAATTTAGAAGGAATTTTCTCATTTTAGTTTTAAAAAGTCTTATTAAAATTAAATTCATTTGAAATGTGACATACAACACCAAGATTTAGTTATTACTACTTAAATGTTTGAAACTATATATAGTCAAGATAACATTTAGGAAAATCACTTAGATTTGCTGGGATGTCCCCAATATATTGGCAAATAATATCTACCTTTGTTTATAAAGTCATGTATCTATATCTATCTATCTATCTATATCTATATCTATCTCTCTATATATATTCACATTTGGAATATTTAACACATAAATAGTAGATTATTTGCAACCTCAACAGCTCCCTGAGACACAGATTGCAATGCACAGAGCAGAGCAAGAGGTAAGTGACCAGCCTCAGAGCTGGACAGCCCAGTCTCTAGGCCCTAGGCCCCTGGGCAAATTCCCAGGACCCTCTCCAACATGCCCCAGCCACACTTCCTGGCCAGTGAGCAAACCTCCTACAGGCAGGCTGGCTGGACAGTTCCCCATCAGACCCTGTAACCTACAAGTCCCACTCTGCTCCCAAACCCACCATTCCTCCATGACCTCAGGTGTCCACTGAAACACAAATGGCAGTCTGCATAGAGAAAATCAAGAGGTAAATACCTAGCCTCGCAACTGGACAGCCCAGTCTCTAGGCCCAAGGCTCTGGTTCAGTACCGTGGGACTCCTATGCTGCTCACCTCACTCATAAGGGCAGGCCTTCTGAAGGCAGGCTGTTCCAGAAAACCTCCATCAGACCCTGTAATGTACAAGTCCCACTCTGTTTACAAAACAACCAACCCCCAGACCTCAGTGATGCCAGTAGACACAGATCGTTACTGCAGGACTAAGAATAGCTCCCTGAGACACAGTGACCGCAAGGATCAGACCAAGATGCAAATACACTGACTCCATAACTTGGAGGAAGAAATTGGTAGATGCCAATACAAGAATATATTCAAAACCTAAACCTAATAGTGGCATCACCAGAACCATGTAGTCCTACAACAGGAAGACCCAGAGGAAGTAGAAGAAAATGATCTTAAAAATAAACTTATGAAGATAATAGAGACCTTTAAAGAAGAAATGAAAAGTTATCATAAAGAAATGGAGGAAAAGATAAACCAAAAAATTACAAAAAAAATAAATAAATCTATTTAAAAATCCAAGAAAAATCAATAAATGAAGGGAAGAGTGCAAGACTTGAAAACTGAAAAAGAGGCAATAAAACACACACACACACACACACACACACACACACACACTCACGCAAACCAAGGGAATCCTGGAAATTCCCTGAGTAAACAAAAAAGAACTTCAGATGCAAGCAAAGCCAACAAAATGCAAGAAATGGAAGACTTTAAGGCATTGAGGACATGATAGAGGAAATGCATTCATCAGTCAAAGAAAACATTAAGGTAAAAAAAGTCATAACACAAACCAACCTGGAAATCTGACACATAATGAAAAATCAAACCTAAGAATAATAAGAGCAAAGAAAGGAGAATATCAGCTCAAAGAAAGTATTTTCAAAAATATCATAGAATAAAACTTCCCCAACCTAATGAATTAAATGCTTAAATAGATGCATGAAGCTTAAAGAACTCCAAACAGACTGCCACCCCCCGCCAAAAATCCCCTTTCCACATAATAGTCAAAACACGAATATACAGAATGAAGAAAGAATATTAAGAGCTGCTAAGGACAAAAGGCATATTAACATATAAAGACAGACCTATCAGAATAACACTGGACTTCTAAATGGAGAATCTATAAGCGAGAAGTTCCTAGACAGTCATTATCAAACTACAGACGCCAACCCAGACTACTATACTCAGCAAAACTTTCAATCACCATAGATAGAGAAAACAAGATATTCCATGACCAAACCATATTTAAACAATACCTATCCATAAATCCAGCCCAACAGAAAAAAACTAGCAGGAAAACTCCAACTCAAAATAGTTATTTGTATCTATGAAAGCACAGACAATAGATAATCCCACACTATCAAATCTTGATTAAAGAAGGGAAACATACACACATACACTATCACCAAAAAACAACAAGAACCAACTATCATATCTCTTATGTTATTCTAATGGAATCAACTCACATATTAAAAAAAACATAGGCTATCAGAATGGACACAAAAACACAATCCATCTTTCTGCTGCATACAATAAATAAACCTGTAGTGGCATTTCAATTGTATTTAAATAAATAACACTTTCCTGGGGATCGGGAGAGTAAAGCAACCACGCTGGTCAGTCTTACATCCAGACAGTAGTAACACACATCTTTAATCCCATACACACTAGTTGCCATAGAAATTGGGCAGTGTGTGCCTTTAATCTCTGTGGTACAGACCTTTGGAGGAAACAGCTCTCAGACACAGTCACATTCTGAAATTTCTGGAGGTAGGATCACCGTTTCACACTGAGTATAAGGTGAGAGCCAATGGCTTGCTGTTTTACTTTTCAGATCTTAAGATTGAACCCCATTATCAGTCCCCAAGTTTTTATTAATCACACTTCATAAACCTCAACTTCAAAAACAGACGTCTCTTCAGAGTAAAACTTTGGGAAAAGACATTTCAATCAAATAGACCTAAGAAGCAAGCTAGTGTAGCTATGCTATTGTCGATAAAATATTTTTCAAGCTAAAGGTAATCCAAAAGATATTTCATATTCATCACATAGTTAATGTCAACAGATATAAAAAAATAAAATAAACCCCTGTATCTTATCAGATCACCATGTTTAAAGTTAGAATTCAGCAACAATACAAATTTCAGAGAGTTTATAAACTCATGGAAAGTGAATAATGCTCAATTGAATCATCCCTGCGTCAAGGAAGATAGAAAGAAATTAAAGACTTCAATGAAAATGTGGGTACAATTTATCCAAACTTATGGGACACTATGAAAGCATTACTAAGAAGGAAGTTTCTAGGATTACATTTTTAGAAAAAGAAGATGGAGAAATCACACAGAAGGGAATTAACAGAATACCTGGAAGTTCTAGAAAAAAGAAAAATCACCCAGAAGGAATAGATGCCAGAAAACACACAAATTGTTGGCTGGAATCAATAAAATAGAAACAAAGAGAACAATACAAAGAATCAAAGAAACAAAGAGTAAGTTCTTGAAGAAAATCAACAAGATAGGCAAACACTTATTCAAACTAACCAAGAGGCAGAGAGAGAGAGTATCCAAAGTAACAAATCAGAAATGAAAGAGGGGTATAACAAAAGACACTAAGAAAAAACAAAAGAATAAACAGATTTTGTTAAAAAAAAAAAAACGCCTGTACTCCAAAAATTGGAAAATTTAAAAGAAATGGACAATTTTCTTGAGAGATTTCATACAAAAAGTAAATCTAAACCAGGTAAACAATTTAAATAGACCTATAATCCATAAGGAAATTGAAGCAGTCATCAGAAGTTTCCCTAGCAAAAAATAGCTCAGAACCTTATGGTTTCAGCACAGAATTCTACCAGAATTTCAAAAAAGAACTTTTTTCAATACTGCCCAAATTTATCCACACAAGAGAAACAAAATGAACATCCCAGAGATACAGTGTTGGTTCAATATATGAAAATCTGTCAATGCAATCCACCATATAAACAAACTGAAAGAAAAGAAAAAGAAAACATATGCTGATAAAAAAAGCTTTCAACAAAATCCTACATCCCTGCATAATAAAAGTCTTGGAAAAATCAGGAATCCAATATATCTAAATATAATAGAAGCAATTTACACTAAGACAGCAGTCAACATCGAATTAAATGAAAAGAAACTCAAAGCGATTCCAATAAAATCAGGAATACAAGGCTGTTTACACTCTCCATATCTATTCAGTACTTGAAGTTCTAGAAAGAGCAATAAGACAACAAATGGAGATCAAGGGAAAAAATTGGAAAGAAAGAAATCAAACTTTCGCTATTGGCAGATGATATGATAGTATACATAAAGGTTCCCCAAACTTCTAAAGGGAAACTCCTGAAACTGACAAATACTTTTTTAGGCAGGATACAAGCCCAATTAAAAAACAAATCAGTATCTCTCCTTTATACAAATGACAAAAGGGCTAGAAAAAAATCAGAGAAACATTACCCTTTTCAATAACCACAAATAACACAAAATACCTTGAGGAAATGCTAACCAAAACCAGAAAGACCTATATGCCAAGAACTTTCAGGCTTTGAAGAAAGAAATTGAAGAAGACATCAGAAATGGAAAGATCTCCCATGTTCTTAAATAGGTAGGATCAAAATTCGTCAAAAGCAATCTACAGATTAAATGCAATCCCATCAAAATCCCACAGACCTTGAAAGAAAAATATTCAACTTCATATGAAAAAAAATAGCCAAAACAATCCTGTACAGTAAAGGAACTTCTGGAGGAATCACCATCCCTGACTTCAAGTTCTATTATAGAGTTATAATAATGAAAAGAGTTTGGTATTGGCTTAAAAACAGAAGATGGACCAATTGAATTGAATCAAATACCATGGAATTAATCAACACATATATGAACAGATGATTTTTCAAAAAAAGCTAAAATTAAACAAGGATGACCCCAGCTAAGATTCCTAGAAATAGTTGAGAGGATGCCCAAACTGGCCTTGCCCTGTAATCAGATTGGCGAATACTCCAACTTTCATCATAGAGCCTTCATCTAGTAACTGATTGAACCAGATGCAGAGATTCACAACCAAGCAGCAGGCAGACTCTGGGAATCCGTTCGAATAGAGGGAGGGAGGAAATATATGTGCAAGCATTATCAAGATCATGATAGAGAAATCTACAGTGGCAACTGAACCAAGCTTAAGAAGACTCCTGAACTGTATCCAACTGCTGTGGAACCTTCACTGAACCAAGCTAGGACCTCTGCATGTGGGAGACAGTGGTCCAGCTTATATCTCTGAGAAAATGAAACAGTTTTTTTGCTTATTATAATACTAAGCGTATTATAGGTATACCACAAAATCCTACAGGCGAGGCAGTTATATAAAGATCAAATTAAACTCTAAAGGATATGTTAAACAAACAGAAATTGATGGAAAATACCCCCAGAAATAGATTACATAATGCTTTATTAACCTTGAATTTTCTTAACGATAATAAGATAGGAACAACAGCAGCAGATAGGCATTGGATAATAGAAAAATCTTCTGAATTAAATTAACCAGTGTATTTCAAGGATGTGTTGACCTTGCAGTGAAAGCCAGGAGATGTCCTATGTTGGGTAAGTGATATCGTACGCTAGTGTTCATTAAACGGAGATGGCCTCTGGATAGTGATGAGGGTATGTGTCCACTTCCCTCAGCACTGGGGAAGATGCAGAACTATTCAGGTCTGCTGCAGACCTGTATAGGCACGTTGCATGCAGCTACTGTCTCTGTGAGTTCAGTTTTGCATCAGCCTTGTTTCCTTGACAGCCTGCCTCTCTGATTCAATTTGTTTATTGTAGTTCATTTTTTCTTGTTTGTTTGTTTTGTGCCCTATTCCATTTTTTGTTTTTGTTCTATTTTATTTTTATTATTTAGATGCCTGCTTATTTTCAAAAGAAAGACATACAAGGCATGAACTTGAATGGGATATCTCAAAGGATCTGAGGGTGGGAACCACATTTCTAAAATATTGTATGAAACAAATACATGCTAAATAAAAAAATAAAAAAGAAATTTTATGACTTGGTCATCTAGCTTATTGACAGAGCTGATCCTCAGTGTCAGTAACAAGTGCAAAGAATAATTAGAAAGCACTCATCAATTGCTTTGAAAAAAAAAACTCCTATTGTTTTGACAATGGAATTGATGAAATAACAGGAAAGAATGCATAATGCACAGTAATTCCCACTTGATTACAAGTACTGATAATTCAGAAGCTGCAAGTGAAATGAGCTTCTTTTCAAAGACCTTTAGGAAATGAATGAGCTGCAAGCTGAGGAGAATAAGGGCAGTAACAAATGTAGGAGTCAGGGATTATGGCCTAGATAAAAGGCAATGCAAAGACAGAAATCAGTCTCTGGGAAGTACTGAGTCTGGTGGGTATGAGTACCTTGGGGAAAGGGAGATGGAATGAGTAGTTATGAAAGAAGATCACTCAAAATTAAGTGTATGTGAATCACATACTAATTATTTTAAAAGCTCACAGATTCCAATGACTTTTTTTCCATGGTGGGTGGGTGATTATTCAAAACCTTAAATGATTTATGAGTTCACCTAGTTAAATTTTTTTAGTTAAATTTTTAAAATGAGACTTTAGTGGTATAAGATATTTTTGATGTGAATAGAGAAGTATAATCTGTGTGGGTGAAACTAGTGTTATTGGGAATTTGTAGGAAAAACTATTTTGGAAGGAATTTTGATGTCAATTATTTATCAGACTTAAAAAATTATCTGGGAATTTTACTTGCAGATAGAATAGTTCCAAGTGTTATTAATTATGGATATAAAAATAAAATGGATATTTTTATAAAAATAAAATGGATATTTTTATAAAAATAAAAATATGGATATAAAAATATTTTTATATTTAAGGAGGTCCCCAAATTGATACTTTATTTCTTTTAACAATGAAATCAATGTCAATAAACCATTTTCATGAATATAAGGTCTCTATTTTCCTAATATTAAGTTTTCATATATTTGTATATATTAATGGATTTTCTATTTGAGTAATCAATATTTTAAAGAGAAACTATTTGTTATGAATCTAGTCATCTTTAGGTATCTGTAAGAGATTTATTCCTTGATCACAGTGGGTGTCTCTCATTATTTGGACATTGTCTACTTGTTTATATTTCTTCTCATATACTACTTCTCATATCAGGATTCTTCTCTGATTATGACTGAATGAGGAACTCATCTATGTATGAGTAGAGAAGGACGTCCTTAAGAGTCATTTTATGATTAAGCTCCTTTAGCAGAACAATACTATTTGATTTACCTTAGCAAACTGGACTATCTAGTCTTAGGTTCTTGGCTAGCTGAGCCAATGTTGAGAACCCATCGTTCTCAAGGAGTGTACCTTAAATATAATCATCAAGTCATTGATTACTCCCACAAGTTCTGTCTCACTCTTATGCCAGCACACTTTGTAAGTATAAGATCATTGTATATTGAAGGGTCTGTAGTTGGGTTATTGTTTACAATTTTCATTGATAGTACATGATGGTACTCTAATTCCGTGAACACTGACTGTATTTGTAAAGACTCTAGGTAGGTACCAGCTCAACTTCTCCATGTTCAATGAGTTGTGTAGATGTTGTATTCAGCAATAGGGCCTTATTTCCAGGTTTGGGGAGCAACTATTATTATTGACAATATACTGGGTTGATAAGGTGTCCCCATTTGGCCACATTGGCCTACAATTGATTATATGTAATCTATTCCTAGTACTGGGGAAACTTCATTGAATGATGAAAGAAGTCCAGTTGGGGCTTCCATTATCTGTGACATCATTTACATTGATTTCATATATATGAATTACGTATGTAATTAAAATTTAATCACTATATATATATATATATATATATAATTTTTTTAGAAAGATTCTACTATGTCATATTGACTGAGGTCTTGCTCTGTTGTTGGAGTTCTGTCTTGCCCAGTTCCCACTAGCTGTCCTGCACAGCTCCCGCAGTTATTGGTCCTAAAGAAATCACACAAAGGTCTATATTAATTATAAACTGATTGGCACATTAGCTCAGGCTTCTTATTAACTCTTATAACATATATTAACCCATTATTCTTACCTATGTTAATCACATGGCTCAGTACCTTTTTCGCAGGGCAGGTCATATATTCTTTCTTCTGTCTGGGAAGAACTGGGGAGGAATGGGCTTCCCCCTTCCCAGAATTCTCCTGTTCTCATTGACCCACATCTACTTTGTGTCTGGTAGTTCCACCTATACTTCCTCCCTGGCTACTGGCCAATCAGCATTTATATAAATATAATTGACAGAATATAGATAATTGTCCCGCACTAATGTCAGGTTTTCATACCAGCCCTCAAATGGCTTTTAGTTTTAGTTGCTCCATGCTGTATTCACTAACTCACTGTTCTTTACTTCCCCCCCTTTATATCCTTCCATTCAAGTCCTGCCATCTTTGTTCATTAATGATTCTCTATTTAATTCTTACTCCCAAAGAAATATATCCCTTCCCTTAATTCCCATGACCAATACCTAATTTCTATGGTAATAAGGATTATAACTTGATTATCAAGGAATTAACTGTAACTATTCACATATAAGCAAATGTCTATATATGATATCTGTCTTTCTGTATCTAGGTTACCTTACTCAGTTTTTATTGTTGTTTACATTGGAGTATTGCTTATTTGGATCAGACTGATGTGTAACAACTTGGTTTTTTTTGTTTTTTTTTGTTTTTTTTTTTACATGGAAACCACAGAAATTTATTTCTTGCAGTTCCTGTATCTAACAGGGCAGGCCTTTAGAAGCCTATCATTTTTTTTCTAAAATTAATTAATTAATTAATTAATTATTTTTTTTAAAGTTTATTAAATTATGAAAGTTTTCATTTCTGCCCCTCCTCCCAACACCCTCCCACTCCCCCCTTTCCCTCCTCCTCCCTCTTCATCCCTAAGAGCAGTCAGGGCTTCCAGCCCTGTGGGAAGTTCAAGTTCCTCCCCACTCCTTCCAGGTCCCTGAAGGTGAGTATCCAAACAGACTGGATCCCAAAAATCCAGCATATGCAGAGGAAACAAGTCCCAGCGTCATTGTCAGTGGCTTTTCAGAAAGGCTCCTGACCAGCCACATTCAGAGATCCGGCCACATTCAGAAAATCTGGTTGGATCACATGTTCGTTCAGTCCCAGTCCAACTGGCCTTGGTGAACTCTCATTAGATCAGTCCCCTTGTATCAGTGGGTGATCGCACCCCTTGCTGTCCTGAGTTTTTTTCATGTTCTTCCTTTTTCTGCCCCTCATTTGGACCATGGGGGGCTCAGTCCAGTGCTCCAATGTGGGTCTCCATCTGTATCGCCATCCATCGTCAGATGAAGGATCTATGGTGATAAACAAAATCTTCATCAGTATGGTTATAGGCCAAGGCCGGTTCAGGCACCTTCTCCTCTGTCTAGAGAACAGTCTGGGGATCTCTCTTTGGACCTGGGATCCCATTTATAATCAAGTCTCCTGTAAACCCTAAAATGACTCCCTTAGTTGAGATATATTCTTCCCTGATCTCATATCCATCCTTCCTCCCTCCCCCCATCCCAGTCCACCTAGCTTTCCCCATTCCTCCACTACTCCCTTCTCTCTAACCCTCTCCCCTTCCAACAACCCTCCCACCCCACCATGCACCCGAGGTTACCTGGGACTCTTGTCTATTTCCAATCTCCAGGCAGATAGCTACATGATTTTCAACAGGTTCACCTTCTTATTTAGCATCTCTAGGATCACGAATAATAGGCTCAAAGACCTTTAATTATGGTTAGAATCCACATATGAGTGAATACATACCATATTCCTCTTTTTGGGTCTGGGTTACCTCACTCAATAAGGCGTTTTCTATTTCCATCCATTTGCATGCAAAATTCAAGATGTCATTGTTTTTTACCGCTGAGTAGAACTCTAATGTGTATATGTTCCACACCTTTATTAACCATTCTTCTATTGAGGGGCACCTAGGTTGTTTCCAGGTTCTGGGTATTACAAATAGTGCTGCTATGAACATAGTAGAACAAATGCTTTTGTGGTATGATAGGGAATCTCTAGGGTATATTCCCAAGAGTGGAATTGTTGGGTTCTGAGGGAGGTTGACTCCCAGTTTCCTGAGAAACCGCCACACTGATTTCCACAGTGGCTGCACAAGCTTGCATTCCCACCAACAATGGATGAGTGTTCCCCTCATTCCACATCCTCTCCAGCATAGGCTATCATTGGTGTTTTTGAGTTTGGCTATTCTGACAGGTGTAAGATGATATCTCAAAGTTATTTTGATTTGCATTTCCCTGATCGCTAAGGAGGTTGAGCATGACCTTAAGTGTCTTTTGGCCATTCGGAGTTCATCTGTTGTGAAATCTCTGTTCAGTTCAGTACCCCATTTTTTAATTGGGTTAGTTAGAGTTTTAGTGTCTAGTTTCTTGAGTTGTTTGTATATTTTGGAGATCAGACCTTTGTCTAATGAGGGATTTGTGAAGATCTTCTCCCAGTCGGAAGGTAGCCTATTGGTCTTACTGACAGTGTCCTTTGCTTTACAGAAGTTTTTCAGTTTTAGGAGGTCCCATTTATTCATTGATTCTCTTATTGTCTGAGCTCCTGGGGTTCTGCTTAGGAAGTGGTCTCCTGTGCCTATATCTTGTAGACTACTTCCCACTTTCTCTTCTATCATGTTCAAAGTGGTCAGATTAATGTTGAGGTCTTTAATCCATTTGGACTTGAGTTTTGTGCATGGTGATAGATATGGATCTATTTTCATTCTTCTACAGGTTGACATCCAGTTATGCCAGCACCATTTGTTAAAGATGCTTTCCTTCTTCCATTGTATGCCTTTAGCTCCCTTGTCAAATATCAGGTGTTCATATGTTTGTGGGTTACTACCCGGGTTCTTCTATTCGATTCCATAGGTCGACTTCTCTGTTGTTATGCCAATACCAAGCTGTTTTCAATACTGTAGCTCTGTAATAGAGTTTGAAGTCAGGGATGGTAATGCCTCCAGAAGTTCCTTTATTGTATAAGATTGTTTTGGCTATCCTGGGTTTTTTGTTTTTCCATATAAACTTGATTATTGTTCTCTCAAGGTCTGTGAAGAAGTTTGATGGAATTTTGATGGGAATTGCGTTGAATCTATAGATTGCTTTTGGTAGAATTGCCATTTTTACTATGTTGATTCTCCCAATCCAAGAACAGGGGAGATCTTTCCATTTTCTGTTATCCTCCTCAATTTCTTTCTTCAAGGACTTAAAGTTCTTGTCAAATAGGTCTTTCACTTCCTTGGTTAGAGTAACCCCAAGATATTTTATGCTATTTGTGGCTATCATGAAAGGTGATGTTTCTCTGATTTCCCTCTATGCTTCTTTATCCCTTGTGTATAGGAGGGAGACCAATTTTTTGGAGTTGATCTTTTATCCTGCCACATTACTAAAGGTGTTTATCAGCTGTAGGAGTTCTTTGGTAGAGTTTTTGGGGTCGCTTATGTACACTATCATATCGTCTGCAAATAACGAAAGTTTAACTTCATCCTTTCCAATTTGAATCCCCTTGATCCCCTTATGTTGTCTTATTGCTATTGCTAGGACTTCAAGCACTATATTGAAGAGGTATGGAGAGAGTGGACAGCCTTGTCATGTTCCTGATTTTAGTGGAATGGCTTTGAGTTTCTCTCCGTTCAATTTGATGTTAGCTGTCGGCTTACTATATATTGCTTTTATTATATTTAGGTATGATCCTCGTATACCCAATCTCTCCAACACCTTTATCATAAAGGGGTGTTGAATAACAATTCGAATTCCAGAAAGCCAGAAATGTGTGGAAGTTGAATAGTCAACTACTGAATCATCCTTGGGTCAAGGAAGAAATAAAGAAAGAAATTAAAGTCTTCCTTGAATTTAATGAAAATAAAGACACAACATACTCAAACCTATGGGACACAATGAAGGCAGTTCTAAGAGGAAAGTTCATAGTGATAAGTGCCCAATTAAAGAAAACGGAGAAAGCATATATTGGAGACTTAACAGCACACCTAAAAGCTCTGGAAAAAAAAGAAGCAGACTCTCCCAGGAGGAGTAGAAGATTAGAAATAATCAAACTGAGGGCTGAAATTAACAAAATAGAAACACAGAAAACAATCCAAAAAATCAATGAAACAAAAAGTTGGTTCTTGGAGAAAATCAACAAGATTGACAAACCCCTAGCCAAACTAATCAAACGGCAGAGAGAGAACACTCAAATTAATAAGATCAGAAATGAAAAGGGGGACATAACAACAGACACAGTGGAAATTCAGAGAATCATTATATCTTACTACGAGAGTTTATATGCCACAAAGTTGGAAAATGTACAAGAAATGGATTGGTTTTTAGATAAATACCATTTATCAAAGTTAAATCAAGAGCAAGTGAACAATCTAAATAGACCTGTTAGTCGCGAAGAATTAGAAGCTGTTATCAAAAACCTATCCACCAAAAAAAGCCCAGGTCCAGATGGTTTCAATGCAGAATACTACCAGAACTTCCAGGAAGAGCTAATACCTATACTCCTTATTGTATTTCACAATATAGAAACAGAAGAATCATTGCCAATCTCTTTTTATGAAGCTACAGTTACCCTGATACCAAAACCACACAAAGACACAACCAAGAAAGAGAATTACAGACCAATCTCACTCATGAATATTGACGCCAAAATACTCAATAAAATACTGGCAAAACGAATCCAAGAATACATTAGAAAAATTATCCATTATGATCAAGTGGGCTTCATCCCAGAGATGCAGGGTTGGTTCAACATACACAAATCTATCAATGTAATCCATCATATAAATAAATTGAAAGAAAAAAACCATATTATCATTTCATGGATGCTGAAAAAGCATTTGACAACTTGGTTTCTTGTTCCATAAAAACCTTTACATCAAAATATGTTTCTCATAGCCGAGGTACATCAATGTAATTTAGCCAAATTGAAGCTAGAACTTGAGAACAGATCATATTCAGCATCAGTGAAATATCGGTATCATAAATACCTAAGGCCGTGCTACATGAGCATCAAGAGTATAATTTTCATGACTGTATTTCTCTGTTCCTTGACTTGATAGGGTTTAGAAATGATAATTTAAGTAAAAAATATTTTTCAGTTATTTTAAAATATTTTAACTAATTGAATTATTAAGATGTGTAAATTTTGGAGATATAAGAAAAAAGTGTCCTCCTTATTTTTTTTTCTTTTTTAAGGGGGGGGGGTTACTTCTTTGTTTTTCAAGACTGAGTTTTTCTGCCTACCCCTGGCTGTCCTGAAACTCACTCTGTAGACTAGTTTGGCCTCGATTTCAGAGATCCATTATCCTTAAATTTTATTAAGAAATTCAATTAGTCAAAATATTGCATTATATACAACTGACTAAATCACATCTTCAAGTTATGAATTTAAGATTACATACAATTTTAATAGAAAATTAAGATATGCACTTATTATTACTTTAAATAATAGTCAAGATTCAAGTTTTTTTTCATGATGATATAAATTAATTCAATTTGATTTTCCTTTAACATTTTGTAAGTTGTAAATAGTTCATTTTTTACGATTGAAATACCGTTTTTTTGGAAAATATAATTTTGGTCTGTTTCAACATCTGATTATTTAATGCTGGTTTCCAATGTTTATATTCCTTTTCTGAATTTGACTGCCTAAACAATTATTTTTCAAGTAATTTTATCTTTACAAATACACCTGCAATCATATATTAGTTCTTTTATGCTGTTGTGATGAAAGACCATGACCAATGCAAATTATAGAAGAAAGAACCAGTTCAACGTTCCACAGGGAGAAAACAAAATGTCAGCAGAGGCTTGGCAGAAAGTGGCAGGAGTAGGGAGTTACAAAATCACATCTTCCACCACAGATATAAAGGAGGCAGAACAATATGGAAGTGAATTGAAGTTATAAATACCAAAACCCCACATCCATTGATAAAGTTTTTCTGGCAGTGCTGTACTACTATGGGATTAGACACATTCAGCAAAATAAAAAAAAAGCGACACCAGTTATCACATATGTGCTAGCTAGTTTAGTGTTCACTTGACACAAGTTGACAATATTTTGGAAGAGGAATCCTCAGGTGAGAAAATACCACACTAGACTGGGCTGTCAGCAAATATGTGTTGAACTTTCTTGTTTGTTGATTGATGTAGGAGGGCCCAGGTCATAGTAAGCAGTGCTGATGCTGGACTATCACTAATGAGGAGCAAGAAATGAGGAGAACGTCTTTCGTCATGGCCTCTGCCTCAGTTCCTGCATCCATATTTCTGCCTTGAGTTCCTACATTGACTTCCTTTAATGAGACACTGTACTGTGGACTTGGGAATGAAGGAAACACTTTCCTTTCCAAGTTTCCTATAGTGCTGAATGTTACCAAAACAACAGATAACCTAGCTAACACAACATATAGTCATGTTTCCTTCATCTAAATTCTCTAGATAACTGTGGTCATCACATACTTTATGGATGGTGTACACAGTATTTAACTGCATCCTAATTACTCTAATACTTCCCAACAAGGACAAAGATAGAAGAACAAGTCTTTGACACCTGTGTCTTTATTTAGGATGAAATGAGATAATGTTCTTTTTTTCCCATTGCTATTTGTGGGTAAAGTATCAAAAGAAAGCAAAGGCTGAAGGATTCACATTCCAAGCTCTGGGTGGACATTTTTAACCTAAAGACTTCTGTGTATACCCTGAAGAATACCATTATCTATAACCACAGGGAGAAAAACGCACAAAGATAAGGTCAATCTAGATATCTGCAATTAAGTTGAGAACTTTGTTCTGGAAATATTAGAATCCTGACAATTGGTTTGTGCATACGCTGGAGGCTTTCATGAGGTCAAGAGCATTGATTCTTTAGTTCTTAAGTTCTGATGTGTTTATTTTGTCAAGAAATAAAACCTAGCTTATTTGGGATCAGGTAACACCACTTCTACCAAAGGCAAAGTTGATATATTTGTCTTAATAGACATTGAAGACAAAACAACCATGAGAGTCATTTGCATCATGGAGACAAACGACACTGGATAATTTATCAGTATATTCACAGACAAGAAATAGATTGTGAGCTTCTAAACTCCTACTTGATGTGGATAGGCAGAAAACTTACTGTAGAGTGTACCAAAGTTCAATTTGATTTCAAAGAACAAAGAGATATTGTCCTCTATTAGCACATGTCAAAACAAACCAATTTAGAGACCAACAGGTGTTTTGAATGAACTGGAGTCCAGACATTCTTGAAGAAAATTCCTGATGCATAGCCAAAATGTATAGTATAAATTTCTTCACACCAGTCCTCAAAAGACCCATGGTGATTTCTTCAGCTACATTTGAGGAAATACAAAAGGTTTCTGATTATTGAAAGAATCATTTATGAATCTTCAGTAAATTTGTACTTCTTGGTCACTATGCACTTGCTGGAATAACGGTTATCACATCCTTTCCCTATTTTCTCCATTTCCTAGTGAATTTTAGAGCAAACACTTAAATTCCATTAAATGGATACTATCGAAGTAAGTATTTTAGAGTAAATCAGTTCCAGCTGTATACATTTCTTCTTCTAGTTTTCAAAGAAAATTACCATTTCATTTTTACTTGATTTTTACTTGAATCTCTGGGAAGTGTGAATGAATTGTCGTGTATCTATATTAAATAACTGAGATGAGTCTAAGTAGCGTAATCTTCATGTACCAATTATTGCAATAATGCTTGTGACAGACATAACATAAACTTGTAACTCTTACATATTTCTATGTTGTTCTTGGGAAAAAGTACCTAATTTCATTACTTCTCAACCACAATTTAGTGTTATGAGCATATTTTAAATATTTTATTTATGTTAATGTCTTCATTCTTTAGTTTCAGTGTATGAACAGTGAGTAAGAATTATTGAATGTCTTATGCTATAATTTTAGACATATTGGTTCATAATTAATATGAAGTATTTTGCTCGATTCCAATAAATGCTTTCTACAACATGATTAAACTTGACCTTTACTATTGTAATTTCACATTTTCACATTTAAAATTTTATTTGAAGAATCAAGAGAAGGGCCAGTAGTTAAGAGCATGTTTTGTTCTTATATTGGCCCTTAACCCAACTTAACCACCCAGGTCATATGGCTCATAACCACCTACAAAGGCAGCTCCAGAATATCTAACATCCTTTGATGGCTTCCTCAGATACCCAAACACCTGTTTCAGAGAATCATACATATACATAAATTAAAAATATAACAAATCTTTAAATAAACTTGTTAAGTACTAAGTTACAGAATTAAAGACAAAATAGTGAAATTTCCAAACCAAATAACTGTGCATAACAGTTTATCAATAATTTGAATATTCCCTAAGATAGTACAATTATATGAGTAAATAATGTGATAGTTATTATTTATTGTTAAGTTAATAGCACCTTGAGTCATCTAGAATTTAGTCTTTGAGAATATTTTTGAGCTATTATATAAATTTGATGAGTTTCTGACTAGGCCTTTTCAGCATTAATTTGCTTGCTTTCAGTATGATAGAAAGCTTCATCCCCATGTTATATCGCACCTTTGCCTTGTCTTAGGTCCTGGACTGAATGAAAATGAAATAGCACAAAGAAGTCTATATCAATATCCAGTACACCTGGATACACGCAAAAGAAACCTCAAACTTTTATCACTAGAATTCCATGTTATGATATGATGGACAATATAGTCGAATTGTGATAAAGAAAAATAAGCAACTAGTCTCTTAAATCACTTTTGTCAGAGAAGTGCATCACAGTCACGAGATAAGTAATTAATGCCAGTCAATAGTTTAAGATCCACTTAAAGGCCACAGACCAGGTAGACTCTAGCAGATCTTCACCAATACCCCACTGCAACACATCCTTGTAGCACAATACCTGCTTACAGTTTCATCTTCCTTTCTAATCACAACAAACAGCAGACAGCATAAACTTCCTCAACCTTCCTTCCTCTAATTCATTACTTTATCCAATCTTCTAAACAGCAGGTACTCCCTGGAAATCTGAAAGTCAGTCAGGCCAGGGAAGCAGGTAGATTAATTGCAGATCTTGACCTCTCCTTCTTTTTCCAAATTCAACCCCACAGTATCAAGTCTCATCCTCACATCTCTAGAAATCAAAATACTGCAGCCTCCCTTCCCCCATGACGTCATCTCTGATAGATCACACAGATAGTATCTTCCATGTTCCCTTCCCCCAACTCATCCCACTATCTCAGTTTCCAACTTCTGAAGACTTTCTCTCAAAAGCCACACTCCATTCAAGTCAGGGAATCAAGAAAGCTTACAGAAGATCTTTGGCTCACTTTATTCCTTCAAATCCAATACCCAAGTTTCATCCCCAGCTCTGCAGAATAATAACTTGCTGTAGTTTCCCCTTCCTCTCTGATATTCATCTTTAACAGACCACATAGATCATTTCCTCTAATCATAATACCCCTACTCATTTAAAAATCTGTCTCCAAAAAGAGTAGATATCAAGAAAATGAAAAAGTCAGTTGGAAAAAGAGGTACAGATCTGAAGAAAGAATTCACATAAAAGGAGACTTACATGGCTGAAAAACAGTTAAATGTTCTACAACCATGTTCATAAAAAAATTCAAATCAAAATTGTTGGGTTTTTTTAAATTGATTTTTATTGAGCTCTACATTTTTCTCTGCTCCCCTCTCTATCTCTCTACTCCTGTTCAATCTTCTCCCGAGGTCCCCACTCTTCTCATTTACTCAGGAGATGTCTTTTTCTACTACCCATTTAGATTAGATCTATGTATGTCTCTCTTAAGATTCTCATTTTTGTCTAGATTCTCTGGTATTGTGATTTCTAGGCTGGTTTTCTTTGATTTATGTTTTAAAATCACTTATGAGTGAGTACATGTGATAATTGTCTTTCTGGATCTGGGTTACCTCACTCAAAATAATGTTTTCTAACTCCATCCATTTTCCAGCAAAATTCAAGATGTCATTATTTTTTTCTGCTGTGTAGTACTCCATTGTGTAAATGTACGAAATTTTTCTTATCCATTCTTCAGTCAAAGGGCATTTAAATTGTTTCCAAGTTCTAGCTAGATTTTACCTTATACCCCCCAGAATGACTAAGCTCAATAAATCAAGTGACTGCTCATGTTGAGAAAGATGAGAAGTAAGAAAATCCCTCATCCATTTCTGGTAGGAGCACACACTTACACTATCACTATGAAAATGAGTATGGTGAATCCTAAAGAAGGTTAAAAAAATCTACCTCAAGATCTTGATATACCAATCTGGAGAATATACCCAAGGGTCACTTTTTCACCAAAGAGATACTTGGTCAACCATGACTTTGCTGCTCCATTCATAACAGCCAGAATTTGACAATAACTCAGATATCCTTCAACAGAAGAAAAGATTTAAAATTATTGTACATTTACACAATAGAGTGCTTCTCAGCCATTAAAAATGTAACCATGAAATACACACATAAATATATGAAAGTAAAAAAAATATTCTGAGTGACAGAACTAAGAATCAGAAAGAAAAAATACTATGTTTTATAAGTGGATATTAGTTCTTAAGTCAATGATAATCAATCAATGATAATCCATAGAACCACAGAGTTTAGTTATAAAATAATGCTTTCTAATGAACAGTTATATCTCCTCATTAGATACATAATAAGTATTAATGGAATGGGTCATCGAATCTGGGATGGGAGGATCAAGTGAAGAGAGGAGAAAAAGGGGGGGAGGGAAAACACATTGAGAGAAGCTAAATTTAAGGGACAATTGATGTGGGATGTCTTTCTGTATGCTGTGGATATATCTGATTACTATTGCTTAATAAAGAAATTGTTTTGTCCAATATCCCAGCAGAATAGAGCATGGTGGGACAGCCAAACTGAATACAGGGAAAAGTTGGGCAGTCAGAGAGATGCCAACAATTAAAAGAGAATCAAGATGTGAGATAACAAGCTACAAGCCTCATTGTAAAATATAAAATAATAGAAATGGGTTAATTTAAGTTGTAAGTTCTAGATAGTAATAAACCTGAGCTAAAAGGGCAAAGGGTTTGTAAGTAATGTTAAGCCTCAGAAAGGTTGTTCAGGAATTGATAGGGAAGGGAGAAACTTCCAGTTACAGTCAATGAAGTAGTGATACATGAAGAGGATGTAAATATAATTTCCCAATAAAGGGGAGGCAGAGTATCAAAACGTCCACCTCTTGTCACCAGGTCAAGATGTTAGTACACTAATTGGGGTGCATCTTATTGAGTTGTTAGTCAAAGGGGTCTTATTGGAACTTCAAACAACCAATTCTGTTGGCAAGACACCAGATTGTACACTACACACTGAAGCTAAGTCCCTATTGCTGAAGATAATACCTAAACAACTCATTGAACTTGCAAAAATTGAATTGGTGCCCACATAGATGTGACTTCCCCCCTGTGTTCTATTGTACTTTGTACAGGAAATTACACCTCAGGCTGCCAAGGACAAATTTAAATAAAAGCCCAGTTTAGAATTGTGTTTGCTTTCTAATGAGAGAAGAAAAAGGGTGGATCTGGATGGAAGAGGAAGGGCAGATAGTGAGTGGAATATAGGGAGGGAAACCATATTCAAAATGAATAACGTGCTAAATATTTTCAATAAAATAAAAAAGTGAAAAAATGTATTTTCACACCTAAACAGTACAGACATATCATATTAGCTATGCACTCTTAGAGAAATCATAAAATAATGAATAATCTTGTTTTCTGAGAGAAAGCCAATTTTTAGTAATAAAGTTATTTAAATTATGGTTAGAAAAAGTTGTACAAACACTGAAGCTTACTTACCACCACAAAATGATTGAACAAAAAGTTATCAATATGGAAGAAGAGCTTCATCATCCTGTTTCAAACATTCAAAGTGAATCCTTACCTACACGCAGGAATGTTTGCTGAAGATGTTTGCGTAGCCATTCTCACAATAGAATGTTTTACAACAATGGGACATGGAACACAAAGAAACTAACAGGAATATTATAAAAATTGGTGTCAAATAACTCCAATATGACACTTAAATTCGTTTCAGTAATAGTATTGAGGTGCAATACAAGCAATGGATCTATAGGTAATCGTTTCTTAAAAAAAATTACTCCAGTATTAGCTGACAGTACTATTATATATAAGTATTGGTATAATCCCAAAAACAGAAAAGACCATAACATAAGCTATTGAATTTTTCATATGGCTAATAACTGAATAATAATGTGATCTCAAACTATGTTGCCAATGATTTAGCTAATTTCACCAGTAGATTACGGTGATTTGTAAATATTTGTATTTTCATAAGAATTAATTATGAGTAATAGATGTAGGTGGCACAAACAGATTTTATTTTACACCAGCTGCTCAGAGTACCAAAGGGAGCGAACTGTGGGAACAAATCCGATTTCCCGAAAATATGCAAATAATGAATCTTTTTGTTAAGAGTGTCAAGTTTAATTTAACACTACTGTAGCAGAGCAACACTCTTCCACTCGCATTTATTCGGAGCCTCGTGCCAGCTACCTGGATTGAGTCCAATTCCTACTGTGTGAAAATCTGGCTTGTCTAAGAAATGATTCCAATGTATTCAACATTGAAACACAACATAAACATCGTCTGAATAGACTTACGCTGTTGAGAGCTCTTGGAATGATGAACTTTGGTTCAGCTTCTGAGGCAGAATCCTGTGGCTTATTTGTTACTGATTATACCATTTCAAGTTCCCTTTTCCCTGTTACTGAACAACCTTCCTTGTCCCTGAATAACATTTTTATTCACTCTGTTTAAAGACAAGCGATGCTTAAAACATCTGGAGCTCCATTATCTGGTAAAGAGCCTAAGAGCACAAGCTGATTTGTTACCTCTATGTATATATGACACTGCTTTTTTTCTATGCAACAAATGTCAAGATGCTTGTAATACTTAAAAGGTACAAGTAAATGTAAACATAATTTGACTAACAAACTAAAGTGATTTTTCAGAATAGTGTGGGGTGTATGAATTTTGTATGATAGTATAGGTAAATACATAAACAGCAAGTAATAGATAATCTAATCTTACAACTCCTAATATCATTTAGTAATAAATTGTTCATAATGTTTAAATTATCAAAGCTTGTCTAACATAAATTTTAAAGCACCTGTTTTAGAAAGAAAATGGAGATGAAGTGTTTCACGACATTCACTTTAGAATTGTCAATTTTTCTCCATAACCCTTCCACAAAACAATCAGCTCAGATGTTGAAATTATAATCCATTTAGTTCAAATATATATAAAGAAATACTGATTGAATGGCACATTTAGTGATTGAAAGTATGTTCAATATTTTCTCTCCTGCACTTTGTTCTTGCTTGTTGCCCAGTGCAGTTCTGCTGATAAAGTTGTACACAGGAATTCACAAACACAGCATGTTCAAGATTGCTTCAAAGCCTTTCTGTGACATGAATAATGCCATGACCCAGTTTCTTTGAAAAATGCTGAAATTTAGTCTAATATTGACTCCACAATGTTATTCACTCAGATTCTTCCCACAATGTAATGTCTATATCTACCAAACACTCCTGTACATAGGGCACCGGGAGCATTGAAGAGGAAGGAAAAGAACGGTTGTAGGATGCTGGGAATCAGTGAGTTTGCTGGAAGATTGTTACTTCTAAACATCAGAGACTATATCCAAAAATCTTACCAACATCTACCTAAGCTTGAGCACAGCAAAGAGGAAATAATCAGCTCGATATGGACAGGGGGAAGTCCATAACACCTCACACCCACACAAGAAATTCACACAAGTATGGAATGCTTTGAATGGAAGTTATAATCTTCCCCATAGAAGATCATTCCAAATTTTAATAACATTGAATAGCCATAATTACCGCCAAATGGAAAGCTCTTAAAATAAACATACAAGTTACATTATAAATATTGAACAGATTATATTTTTTGGAACACTCATACACAAATGTGATAATAATTAATGAAAGATACTGGCAAGACTTTGGAAGAGAGAAAGGTGGGGGTTATGGGTATGTCTGGAAGGAAGAATGACAAGGAGGAAGGGATGTAATCATAATCTTTTCAAAATAAGACAGCTGCTCCTTGCTTTAAAATATATGTCGATATCATTTTTAGTTTCCATTTCAAAGTGTTAGAATCTTCACATTTTATCAGTTTTAGTTTGAGTTTAAGAATTTAGGCTATGAATTATATGTTATGATACTATGATTTTGCATTCTGACAAAATAAATAACAATTAACAATTCAATTTCAAAAACTCTATAATTTTATCAAAGTGATAATAACTGGAAATCTTGTTAAAAATCCACACAGGCAATTCCTTGTCCCAGATTTAGTATATAACAGATAGATTAAAATCTCTGTGGAAGCAGTATTTCAGAGGAGCAAATCGATGTATAAATAAATGTAGAATTAAAAAATTAAAAGTAAACATTTGAAAAATAATTTTATTTCCTCCACAATTTCCCGGAGATTGACTCAATTTTAAATAGTAGACATTGTGAAGGAGAATATGTATAATGAAGGGCATATCACATTGCCTTCCTTTAACAGCGTGTTTTCTCAAAAACGTTGAATCAACCATTTACAAGCCATAATATTATCAGAAAATAACAGTTCAGTATTTTGTCTGGGTAAATTATGTTACAATAAACACTTGTGTATTTGATGCCCTGAAATTTGAAATAGCTTTATTTCCTGCTGTGAAAATAAGAAAATGTTGTTGATGATATCAGATTTCGTGTGCACATTTGATATTGATTCATCAGAATGAGAATCAGTAACTACAGGCCTGGGAGACCCCGCCGCTCAGCCCTTCTGTCTTGAAATAACTTTGGAGATGAGGTGTAAATAATAATGAGAAAAAGGCAAAGACTTTGAGATTAGTATAGGGAAATTTGCACAAGCCTTCTCGGCTGTAAAATACCTATCGCCGAAATGCCCCATAGGTTAAAAAGTAGTGTGTAAATGAATAAAAACTTATTGCACATATTTTTTAATGGTAGGTATGCTGAAACCAGTAACAAAATTTTTATTAAATAGTATGCTCAATCCGCTGTGTGTTATATTTTAAAATTTAATTTACAGAAAACATAATCTTAATCTTGTAAAAGTCTAATTGGTTCGTTCTACTTTAAAGATGTACCCCTCTTGTGAGGTAGAATGAAGCTCCTTTTAAACAAGTGATATATCAAAGATGCATTAATGTGTTTTAGGTCTATTTTCTTGATGGTACAAGATGAAATATTTTTCAAGGCATAAAACTAAACTGTGTACATCCACTTCTGAATAAAACATAAGGATAATAGATTTTTCCGTGGTAATTTTACTGTCTTAAGAAACCAATAAATCAATGACTTGTCTTCAATACTTTCTTCACCAAGAATTATGATGATACATATTATAACTTTGATTTCTTTTACTTTTGAAAAATTATTAGATATCAGGTATTGTAATAATTAAACCTCATATGAGGTCAACAAAAAGTATAATGAAGGCAAATTTTTCAGCATCAGCAATAACAATTATTGCCACAAAAATATACACATAATATTATTGAATATAGTTGTCTGATGTGGTTGAATTGTGCTTCCAATCCAATTATCTCTGATCTTTAGTCAAAGGGCAGGAAAAGGGAAGCAAAGTTGAAATTCATAACTCACTACACATTGACAGAACCATCTGCTGAGATATAATGAGGCCAAGCAGACAGGTTCCAGAGGTTACAACGAAATTGTGGAGCTTTCTTGAAGATCATGTGTTAAGAGATATATCTTGAGGCTTTCTTAAATGAAATACTTAGTGTTGCAAATTATTATTTGTACAACGTCTTTCTAGATGAATAATTAATATGACTTTTAATTTGGTTTCTAGTAATTTTTTCTTTAACTTTCAAAACAAGATAGTGCAAATTAATTTTTTTCAGACATATTAGGAACTGAATGTATTAATCTTAATTCTCATTAATGAACATATTATTATAAATGCTAGTATCAATGTAGTTAACCATCCACTATAAATAGCCTCAGCTCCCTAAATTGATTACATAATACCTATAAGAAAAAAACAGGTTCCTTGTATACGTTGGTTTGGGTCAAATTTATCTCAATATGTAGAGATACAAATTATTGCTTCTGTACCAGTGAACATAGAGCATAATGTTCAAAATAATATAAGTACACATCATGGTGATGATAAAATTATATAAAATATACTAGAAATGAGAACCAAAGACCCTAGAGGGCTACTGGACAATGCTGAAATATTCTCCTTTTGAGTACAAGTTCCAAAGACGTCATTCTTCTTTCACTTGCATAAGAAAAAATATCACATTTCAAAATCTTCAGGCTCATTCCTCAAAACATCAACACTAACCACAACCCTTCAACCAATTATGTTAGTGTTGACTTGGAGAACTTAAAAGAACTTTTACAGCTTCTGGGGGTGCATTTGTCATCACACTATGAAACTGAGGTGGATAGACTGTCTGTCTGACCTTTACTCTACACTCTATTATAGTAAATCCTAGGGTTTTCCGGAAGGTTGATTAAATGAATTGATTGTTACTCTGTCTCCCCAGTCAGGCTTGTGTTGATTGTTTTTGTTTTGCCAAAGCTGAAAAGTTTCTCTTCTTCAGAGCTATATGATTATTCCTATTTTTCAAGAAAGTCATCTCTTTATTAAGGAGTCTAGATAATATAGGTGAGGTTTTAATTAAAAAATATTTTGAGGTAAGAAAGATGAAGCAGTTTCATTATGGTAACATTTTAGTATTACAAACTAACTTCTGAGATAAAGTTTAAAACAGGATTTATGAGAAGTAATTATTTAGAATTCATACTTTTTAAAAATGAAAATAACTTCATTTGATGGAATCATCTGGTAAGAAAGTCTGTTATAAATATTTATTATTTAATGTGCTAGCTTAAACAAGAAAAATTAAAAGTATTTAATGATGTTTATGGATTTAAAGGGAGGGGAAAAAGAAGTTTTCAGACTTATCTGAACAAATAATAGGAAAATATAAAAAGTAAACCTTAAGGATTGATAATTGTGTTTCTCTGTTTGGTGTATACAAGGAAAATGTAAAAATATCTATTTGATTTTATGTCTATACATCAATAAAGAAATAGCAACAACATTACTTTTTGGTTTTTAGAGACAGAGTATGTGTAATAGTCCTAGCTGTCCTAAAACTTGCTATGCAGACCACAATAGATAGGCTTAAACCCACAGAGATAGGCCTGATTCTGACTCCCAAGTTGTGGATATAAAACCATGAGTCTTCAGGCCCAGCTAACAACACAAATTATTGATGGGAATTAATTTAAATAAGTTAAAAAGTAAATTTAAAACTATTTTATGCTAAAAACAAAACAAAAACACCTCACTATTTTCATTCTTGGAGAGAAAGTTAAGTAAAAGCAGCTATTATATAATACTTAATCACAAGTCTATATTTTATGGATTGTCTCTGAAATTATTATCTACTTCAGTCCCAATGAAATTTCACAGATACTATATTGCAAATAACATAGACCTACAACATTTGCAATACTATTAAATGATTCAGATGAAGAAAATTAAATATAACAATGTAACAGGTATCTGAGAGTAATATGACATATGAAATGCACAATTGGAATTTTCTGGATTAGTAAAATAGGCAACCAAATACATAAAATTAATGGCTCAAAATCAGCCAATGTTTTTAAAATATTGTTATGAGTTTAGAGTTACACATAGACATGTGTAAGAAATGGTATTTTAATACTGACATTTATGTAGGTAGAGACTGGGGCTGGTATAATCACTAACATACACAATAATTACAAATCATTGTAAAGGGGTCAGTGAATGTTATAGACAGATTATTAAATATGTGGTAATGTAAAATATCTCTGTCAGTATCTAGTAAGGATTATTTCTTCTTTTCAATTAATTTTTTTTTTAATTTAAAAACAATTTTTTGGGCCAAGGCCAGTTCAGGCACCCTCTCCTCTGCTGCCCAGGGAACAACCTGGGGACCTCTCCTTGGGCCTGGGAACCCCTCCAGAATCAAGTCTCTTGCAAACCCTAAAATGGCTCCCTTAGTTGAAATATATACTTCCCTGCTCCCATAACCATCCTTCCTCCCTCTCCTTCCTCCCATTCCCCCAAGCCATCCAATCCTCCCCCTCTCCCCTCGCCCTAACCATCTCCCCTTACTTCCACTCCTCCACCCTCCCCCCCGGGCACCCAAGTTTTCCTGGCAATCTTGTCTATTTCTAAAATCCAGGAGGATAACTATATGATTTTCTTCATGTTCACCTTCTTATTTAGCTTCTCTAGGATCATGAATTATAGGCTCAAAGACCTTTAACTATGGCTAGAATCCACTTATGAGTGAGTACATACCACATTCCTCTTTTTGGGTCTGGGTTACCTCACTCAGTAAAGCGTTTTCTATTTCCATCCATTTGCATGCAAAATTCAAGATGTCATTGTTCTTTACCGCTGAGTAAAACTCTAATGTGCATATGTTCCACACCTTTTTTAACCATTCTTCTATTGAGGGGCACCTAGGTTCTTTCCAGGTTCTGGCTATTACAAATAGTGCTGCTATGAACATAGTTGAACAAATGCTTTTGTAGTATGATAGGGCCTCTCTTGGTTATATTCCCAAGAGTGGAATTGCTGGGTCCTGAGGGAGGTTGACTCCCAGTTTCCTGAGAAACTGCCACACTGATTTCCACAGTGGCTGCACAAGTTTGCATTCCCACCAGCAATGGATGAGTGTTCCCCTCACTCCACATCCTCTCCAGCATAGGCTATCATTGGTGTTTTTGAGTTTAGCAATTCTGAAAGGTGTACGATGGTATCTCATAGTTGTTTTGATTTGCTTTTACCTGATCGCTAAGGAGGTTGAGCATGACCTTAAGTGTCTTCTGGCCATTCGAAGTTCATCTGTTGTGAATTCTCTGTTCAGTTCAGTACCCCATTTTTAAATTGGGTTAATTAGAGTTTTAGTGTCTAGTTTCTTGAGTTCTTTATATATTTTGGAGATCAGACCTTTGTCTGATGAGGGGTTGGTGAAGATCTTCTCCCAGTCCGAAGGTAGCCTTTTTGTCTTACTGACAGTGTCCTTTGCTTTACAGAAGCTTTTCAGTTTCAGTAGGTCCCATTTATGCATTGATTCTCTTATTGTCTGTGCTACTGGGGTTCTACTTAGGAAGTGATCTCCTGTGCCTATGTCTTGTAGACTACTTCCCACTTTCTCTTGCAGAGGGTACCTGAACTGGCCTTAGCCCATAACCATACTGACGAATATTTTGCATGTCACCATAGAACCTTTATCTGGCAATGGATGGAGATAGAGACAGAGACACGTATTGGAACACTGGACTTAACTCCCTAGGTCCAAATGAGAAGCAGAGGGAGGGAGAACGTGAGCAAGGAAGGCAGAACCAGAAGGAACCTTCATCTGACGATGGATGGAGATAGAGACGGAGACACACATTGGAGCACTGGACTGAGCCACCAAGGTCCAAATGAAGAGCAGAAGGAGGGAGAACATGAAAAAGGAAGTCAGGACCGCGACGGGTGCGCTTACTCACTGATACAAGGGGACTTATCTAATGAGAGCTCACCAAGGCCAGCTGGACTGGGACTGAAGGAGCATGTGATCAAACTGGATTCTCTGAATGTGTCTGACATGGGGGCTGACTGAGAAGCCATTGACAATGGCACTGGGTCTTGTTTTGTCTGCATGGACTGGCTTTTTGGGATCCTGGTCTGTTTGGATGCTCACCTTCCTGGACCTGGAAGCGGGGAGGGGGGGGGAGGAACTTGGATTTCCCACAGGGCAGGAAACCCTGACTGCTCTTGGGACTAGTGAGGGAAGAGGAGAGGGAGTGGGGGGAGTGGGAGGGTATTGGGAGGAGGGGAGAAAGTGGAAATTCTTAAAAATAAATAAATAAGTAAATAAAAAAATAAATAAAAACAATTTTTTCTCATTTTGTATTCCAATCTCAGTTCACCCTTTCTCCCTTCGTCCTGTACCCCCTATTTTCTCCCTAACATGCTTTTTTTCCCCCGAAGGAAATTCAACTAAAGGGTAAGACCAATTATCTTCATGAACAAAGAAAATTGTAATTAAGCAATAATTTTGAAGATGTTTCTAAACATATCATCAAAAATATATACTTATCCACAAGTTATTTTATAATATTAACATTTACAATAAAAATCAATCAGCAACAGAAAACAAGAAAAAGTTATCAAATAACTTTATGCATAGTAAAATATGAAATAAAACCACTGGAATATGAAGCACAGTGATAAGTAAGTACCATCCACCCAGAGGTTAGTAAAAAGTGAAATGTGAGTGCTGGGATTGGAGACAGTGGGATCTAGGAATTGCAGACTTTTCACAGCATCAGCAGGCATACACATTCCTACATTGAAGAGGGTTTTATACTCCTCAAAATAGTCTTACCCTCTGGTTTCCAAGCATGATGCCAAACACCTTGATTCCCTGCATTTGGAAATCAGGGGTAAGTGGATCTCTGCATGAGGGTCTGACCAGCCAAGGATACACAAAGTGACTCTGTCTCAAAACAACACACACAACAAAAATATTCTGCCCCAAGTTCCCAATCAACCACCATGCCTACCTCATTCGTAACTCTTTGCAAGCTCTTCTTATAAAGTTTGCAATATACACAAAAATATAGCATGCTTTATAAATGTTTTATAAACCCAAATTGCTATTACAAAGCACATAAAATTATAATCATGATAAGTAATATATAAATATGTGTGTGTGTGTGCCGTGTTGAAACCTCATACGTTTTCCTCTGTCCACATTCAATTTTATGAATAAAAGTATTTTAATTTCACATATTTCTGTGCACAAGATGTGTGAAGTGCCCGCAGAAATTAGAAGAGGTTCTAGGTGATCAAGAAGTAGAGTTCCAGAGGGTTCTTACCTGCTGTGTCCTACTGGGTCCTATGGAAGAATACTATGTCTCTGTATCATTGTACTATGTCTCCAGACTAGCAAATAATGTTTAATGTTATAGCAATAGCTTCTCTGGAACAAAACCATGGATTAGCTATATGATCATTATTAAAAAGTACATAACAGGATATCAGTATATTTTTTAACAAACACAATACATACTGACTTTGAAATGGCTGATTTACACTGTTCCATATCAAAGTAAATAGTAAAACAGAATACACATAGCCTGATTACCTATGCAAAAGTTCGAAAATGGTCGGTAATATGCAATATTATTCATCCATTAAGATTTATGAAAAATGAACACAAAATGCAACATGTTGTTTATTCTATATGAACTTTAAATAGTTAAAAAGAATAGATAAAGACATATTCGGAAGGGCTAACTATGGTTTTTAGAGGTAAAAACTTTCTTGATATTTAAATGCCACAAAGAGAAAATTTTGCTTATATAAAGGCAAGCAGAGTTAAGTTCTTGATATGCTACATGACAGAAAACTGACATATGTGCAGACAACTGGTCAAATTATTTTATTGTTACTCACAATGGGTATTAGTGTTTTGATTTACCTTGATCTTTTTTTCATGTCACTGAAAACTTAAAAAGATTTGTGGATGAGTATATTATTGAAATTGAACCTTAATTAGAACTTAATCTCCATAATCATGCATAATTGCCCATGTTTATTACTCCTACGATGAGGACACATATTTCTTCGGCTTTCAGAGAGCCAGCAGAAAGCATCACAAACAGTGTTAGATAATATGATTGTGCACACTTCACTGAATTTATTTGATTATGTGTATTATTATTCAAAGCAGGACACTAAGAACTTACAGTTCAATGGCCTCTGACTTTGCTTAGCAACTTCAATAAAATCAAAGATAGAATTAAAAAAAACTCTATTCATAAAATTGTAGTTAAATTAAATTAACATCTTACAAAATGTATTGCCTGGTTTTCTAATTACTGTTACCAAAAAGTCAGAAAGGCAGGTGTTCCAGGCAAAAGGTATTATATAATAATGAATCATGTTTTTTCCTAAATCAAATACAATTCTTTTGATATTTTAATTTATTGCCCCTATCTAAAACACTCACCCAGGCAAAGAGTGAATGTTGGTGTGTTCTGATGGCAGGAAAATGGAGAAAGTTGCTTAAGCTAACTATTGTGATCAATGTGTGATTATGGTCCTTGCCTCTTTTCATACTCCATCAGTCTTTATTTTAATCATGGTTTTGGATCTTGTTGCTAACAACTTCAATTGATACAGTTATTAGTTTAAATGGTATTAAAATTATTTTTTTGAGCAAATTGAATGATCATAACCCAGTACTGTGGATATAATTTTTTAGAAAAAAATTCTCAGTCCCAATAATTTCAACAAGAAATTTAGTTATAAAGAAAAAATTAGCAAAGAAAGCCCACTAAGAAACTAAAGATAACTTTGACTATAAACATGCAATATTCAAACACACAATAATGATAAATTCCAACCAATCAGTCAGTATTATTTTCAAACTGGGTATGAATTTATTCTGGGATCTTTATTTCTCTTTTAGGATGAGTAAATCACCAAGGATGATTTTGGCTAGAGTTAATCTTTAGAGACGAATAAGAAGTTAAGCCTACTAATATTCCATGTACAACATTAATAAAATCTAAACTGTTCAAGAAAATCATTGCATGTTATTTTTTTTCTGACAGAGTTAAAGTACATTAGATGTCAAAAGCATAATTACCATTACTTTCCATCTTAATTTTCAAGACAAAAGACATGACAAGAACAGAGGGAATATTCTGGAGTATTATTTCCAATAATTGTGAATTATGTAAAGAATTACTAAATAGGAAATACAGGGTAATATTCTTTCTTTGCTGGATGAAATCTAATAATAAGAATGGTAGCTTGCAAATATAAAATATTCTCCTCAAACACAAAAGAATATACCTTCTTCTCAGCACCTCATGGAACCATCTCTAAAATTGATCACATAATCAGTAACAATGCAAACCTCAAAAGATACAAAAATATTGGAGTAACTCCTTTTATATTATCAAATCACCATGGTTTAAAATTAGTATTCAACAGCAACATTAATTTCAGAAATCCCACAAACACATGGAAATTAAACAGTGCTCTATTGAACCAACCCTGTGCCAAGGAAGAAATAAATAAAGAAATTAAAGGCTTGCTAGTATTTAACAAAAATGAAGGCACACCATACCCAAACATATGGAAAACTATAAAAGCAGTTCTAAAAGGAAAATTCATAGAGCTAAGTGCCTACAAGAAAGTAGAGAAAGCTCACATCAATGACTTAAGAGCATACCCGAAAGCTCTAGAACAAAAAGAAACAGATGCACACAGGAGGAGTAGAAAACAGGAAATAATCAAATTGAGTGCTGAAATCAACAAAATAGAAAAAAGAAAACAATACAAAGACTCATTGAAACAAAGGGCTGGTTCTTTGAGAAAATCAACAAGATTGACAAATCCTTACCCAAACTAATCAAAGAGCAGAGTGAGAATATCCAAATTAATAAAATCCGAAATGAAAAGTGGGACATAACAACAGACACTAAGGAAATACAGAGAATCATTAGGTCATGCTACATAACATGTACTCCACAAATTTAGAAAATGTAAAAGAAATGGAATTTTTTTCTGGATAGGTACCATATTCCCAAATTAAATCAATATAATTTAAATAGGCCTGCAAGGAAATAAAAGCAGTCATCAAGCCTCCCAACCAAAAAAAGCCCAGGGCCAGATGGATTCAGTGCAGAATTCTAACAGAACGTCAAAGAGGAACTAATACCTATATTCCTCAAAATGTTCCACTTAATAAAAACAGAATGAACATTTCCTAACTTTTTATGAGGTTACAATCACACTGATATCAAAACTATATAAAGACTTAACCAAGGGTCTCCTGAGTCCTGGGAAGACCAGCTAGCCCTGTTGCCCTGCTGAGCAGTTCTTCCCAGAGAGGTGAGTGGGTGCTCACCACTGCCCAGGAAGAGAGCACAGCCCCCCCCCAGCATCTGCAGCAGGGTCTTTGGTGTTCCAAGGGACCCCTCCCCTCCCCTCACTGCTGCGGGCCCTTTGTCTACTGAGTCCTGGGAAGACCAGCAAGCCCTGTTGCCCTGCTGAGCAGTTCTTCCCAGAGAGGTGAGTGGGTGCTAGCCTGGGCAGCCTGCCTGCCTGTCTGGGAAGGGAGCACAGCCCTCCCCCCCTCAGCTTCTGCGGCAGGGTCTTTGGTGTTCCAAGGGACCCCTCCCCTCCCCCCATTGCTGCGGGCCCTTTGTCTCCTGAGTCCTGGGAAGACCAGCTAGCCCTGTTGCCCTGCTGAGCAGTTCTTCCCAGAGAGGTGAGTGGGTGCTCACCACTGCCCAGGAAGAGAGCACAGCCCCCCCCCCAGCATCTGCAGCAGGGTCTTTGGTGTTCCAAGGGACCCCTCCCCTCCCCCCACTGCTGCGGGCCCTTTGTCTCCTGAGTCCTGGGAAGACCAGCTAGCCCCATTGCCCTGCTGAGCAGTTCTTCCCAGAGAGGTGAGTGGGTGCTAGCCTGGGCAGCCTGCCTGCCTGTCCAGGAAGGGAGCACAGCCCTTCCCCCTCAGCTTCTGCGGCAGGGTCTTTGGTGTTCCAAGGGACCCCTCCCCTCCCCCCACTGCTGCGGGCCCTTTGTCTCCTGAGTCCTGGGAAGACCAGCTAGCCCTGTTGCCCTGCTGAGCAGTTCTTCCCAGAGAGGGCTGAGGAGCTCTATCCAGAGAGTGCTGTGAAGTCCTACCCAGAGAGTGCTGAGGAGTTCTATCCAGAAAGTGCTGAGGAGTTTCATCCAGAGTGGAGGAGATGGGCAGGCGCCAATGCAAGAATTCCTCCAACAACCTGAAAGGCAACATGACATCGCCAGAATCCAGGGAGCTCGAAACTAGAAGAATTGAACACCCTACGCCAGAAGAAATAGAAGAAATTGACTCTAAGCGCTTCTTTATGAAAATAATAGAGGAACTTAAACAGGAGGTGAAAATCTGCCGTAAAGAAATGGAAGATAAGTATAACAAAAAAATTGAGGAAATGAGTAAAGAAATGGAAGAGAAATATACCAAAAAGTTTGAAGAAATGAGTAAATCCGTAAATGAAATTCTGGGAAACCAAGAAAAAACAATCAAACAGGTAATAGAAACAGTTCAAGATTTGAAAACTGAAATGGAGTCAATGAAGAAATCACAAACCGAGGGCCGGCTGGCTATGGAAAATCCGGGTAAACGAACAGAGACTTCAGAAACAAGCTTAACCAATAGAATACAAGAGATAGAAGAAAGAATCTCAGACTCTGAGAACACCATAGAGAAATTAAACACTCTGTCCAAAGAAACCAGCAAATCCAACAAATTCTCATCACAAAACATTCAGGAACTGTGGGACACAATAAAAAAACCAAATCTAAGAATAATAGGAGTAGAAGAAGGAGAAGAATTGCATTTCAAAGGTCCAGAAAATATACTCAACAAAATTATAGAAGAAAACTTTCCCATCCTAAAGAACGATATTCCTATGAAGGTTCAAGAAGCATACAGAACACCGAATAGACTGGATCAGAAAAAAACATCCCCTCGTCATATAATAATCAAAACACAAAGCATTCAGACTAAAGAAAGGATATTGAAAGCTGCAAAGGAAAAAGGTCAAGTAACTTATAAAGGTAAACCTATCAGACTTACACCAGACTTCTCTATGGAAACCATGAAAGCCAGAAGGTCCTGGATAGAGGTACTGCAGAAACTAAGAGACAATGGATGCAAACCCAGACTACTTTACCCAGCCAAGCTATTGTTCACTATCAACGGAGAAAACAAAATATTCCAGGATAAAAACAAATTTAAACAATACGTAGCTACTAATCCAGCCTTACAGAGAATACTAGAAGGAAAATCACAACCCAAGGAATCCAACATTCCCAACACTGCCTACATTAACTCAGACATCTAGCGACCCTCCACAAGCACAACTCAAAGAAGGAAAACACATACACCCTACTACCCAAAAAAATGACCGGAGTCATCGATCACTGGTCATTAATATCACTTAATATCAATGGTCTCAACTCACCTATAAAGAGGCACAGACTTAGAGATTGGATACGAAAACAGGATCCAACATTCTGCTGTCTACAAGAAACACACCTCAACCACAAAGACAGACACCTACTCAGAGTAAAGGGTTGGGAAAAGGTTTTCCAAGCAAATGGACCTAAGAAACAAGCGGGTGTGGCCATTCTAATATCTAACAAAATCGACTTCAAACTAAAATCAATCAGAAGAGATGGAGATGGACATTTCATACTCATAACAGGAACAATTCATCAGGAAGAAGTCTCAATCTTGAATATCTATGCCCCTAATATAAAGGCACCCACATATGTAAAACAAACTCTTCTAGAACTCAAGGCAGTCATCAAACCACACACACTAATAGTAGGAGACTTCAACACTCCTCTCTCACCAATGGACAGGTCAATCAGACAGAAACCTAACAGAGAAATAAGAGATTTACTGGAGGTACTGAATCAAATGGATTTAACAGACATCTATAGAACACTCCACCCAAATAGGAAAGAGTATACCTTCTTCTCTGCAGCTCATGGAACCTTCTCGAAAATTGACCACATACTTGGTAACAAAGCAAACTTCCACAGATACAAAAAAATATTAGTGACCACCTGTGTCTTGTCAGATCACCATGGATTAAAATTAGAATTCAACAACAATGGTACCCCCATGAAGCCAACAAACTCATGGAAGTTGAACAGTCAACTACTAAATCACCCCTGGGTCAAGGAAGAAATAAAGAAAGAAATTAAAGTCTTCCTTGAATATAATGAAAACAAAGACACAACGTATTCAAACCTATGGGACACAATGAAAGCAGTGCTAAGAGGAAAGTTCATAGCACTAAGTGCCCACCTAAAGAAAACAGAGAAAGCACACATTGGAGACTTAACAACACACTTGAAAGCTCTAGAAAAAAAAGAAGCTGATTTACCCAGGAGGAGTAGAAGACTGGAAATAATCAAACTGAGGGCTGAAATCAACAAAATAGAAACACAGAAAACAATTCAAAGAATCAATGAAGCAAAAAGCTGGTTCTTGGAGAAAATTAACAAGATTGACAAACCCCTATCCAAACTAATCAAACGGCAGAGAGAGAACTTGCAAATTAATAGGATCAGAAATGAAAAGGGGGACATAACCACAGACACAGAGGAAATACAGAGAATCATTAGATCTTACTACGAAAGTTTATATGCCACAAAGTTGGAAAATGTAAAAGAAATGGACATTTTTTTAGATAAGTACCATATACCAAAGTTGAACCAAGACCAGGTGAACAATCTAAATAGACCTGTTAGTCGTGAAGAACTAGAAGCTGTTATCAAAAATCTCCCTACCAAAAAAAGCCCAGGACCAGATGGTTTCAATGCAGAATTCTACCAGAACTTCCAGGAAGAGCTAATACCTATACTCCTTAATGTATTCCACAATATAGAAAAAGAAAAGTCACTGCCAAACTCCTTTTATGAAGCTACAGTCACCCTAATACCAAAACCACACAAAGACACAACCAAGAAAGAGAATTACAGGCCAATCTCACTCATGAACATCGATGCGAAAATTCTCAATAAAATACTGGCAAACCGAATCCAGGAACACATTAGAAAAATCATCCATTATGATCAAGTAGGCTTCATCCCAGAGATGCAGGGATGGTTCAACATACGCAAATCTATCAATGTAATCCATCATATAAATAAACGGAAAGAAAAAAACCATATGATCATTTCATTGGATGCTGAAAAAGCGTTTGACAAAATTCAACACCCTTTTATGATAAAGGTGTTGGAGAGACTGGGGATACAAGGATCATACCTAAATATAATAAAAGCAATATACAGCAAGCCGACAGCTAACATCAAATTGAATGGAGAGAAACTCAAAGCCTTTCCACTAAAATCAGGAACTCGACAAGGCTGTCCACTCTCTCCATACCTCTTCAATATAGTGCTTGAAGTTCTAGCAATAGCAATAAGACAACATAAGGGGATCAAGGGGATTCGAATTGGAAAGGATGAAGTGAAACATTCGTTATTTGCAGACGATATAATAGTGTACATAAGCGACCCCAAAAACTCTACCAAAGAACTCCTACAGCTGATAAACACCTTTAGTAACGTGGCAGGATACAAGATCAACTCCAAAAAATCAGTGGCACTCCTATACACAAAGGATAAAGAAACGGAGAGGGAAATCAGAGAAACATCACCTTTCACGACAGCCACAAACACCATAAAATATCTTGGGGTTACTCTAACCAAGGATGTGAAAGACCTATTTGACAAGAACTTTAAGCCTTTGAAAAGAGAAATTGAGGAGGATACCAGAAAATGGAAAGACCTCCCCTGCTCTTGGATTGGGAGAATCAACATAGTAAAAATGGCAATTCTACCAAAAGCAATCTACAGATTCAATGCAATCCCCATCAAAATCCCATCAAACTTCTTCACAGACCTTGAGAGAACAATAATCAAGTTTATATGGAAAAACAAAAAACCCAGGATAGCCAAAACAATCTTATACAATAAAGGAACTTCTGGAGGCATTACTATCCCTGACTTCAAACTCTATTACAGAGCTACAGTATTGAAAACAGCTTGGTATTGGCATAAGAACAGAGAAGTCGACCTATGGAATCGAATAGAAGACCCAGATACTAACCCTCAAACCTACGAACACCTAATTTTTGACAAGGGAGCTAAAGGTATACAATGGAAGAAGGAAAGCGTCTTTAACAAATGGTGCTGGCATAACTGGATGACAACCTGTAGAAGAATGAAAATAGATCCATATCTATCACCATGCACAAAACTCAAGTCCAAATGGATTAAAGACATCAACATCAATCTGTCCACTTTGAACCTGATAGAAGAGAAAGTGGGAAGTAGTCTACAAGATATAGGCACAGGAGGCCACTTCCTAAGTAGGACCCCAGCAGCACAGACAATAAGAGAAACAATGAATAAATGGGACCTGCTGAAACTGAGAAGCTTCTGTAAAGCAAAGGACACTGTCAGTAAGACAAAAAGGCTGCCTTCTGACTGGGAGAAGATCTTCACCAACCCCTCATCAGACAAAGGTCTGATCTCCAGAATATACAAAGAACTCAAGAAACTAGACACTAAAACTCTAATTAACCCAATTAAAAAATGGGGTACTGATCTGAACAGAGAATTCACAACAGATGAACTTCGAATGGCCAGAAGACACTTAAGGTCATGCTCAACCTCCTTAGCGATCAGGGAAATGCAAATCAAAACCACTTTGAGATACCATCTTACACCTGTCAGAATAGCTAAAGTTAAAAACACCAATGATAACCTATGCTGGAGGGGATGTGGAATGAGGGGAACACTCATCCATTGTTGGTGGGAATGCAAACTTGTGCAGCCACTTTGGAAATCAGTGTGGCGGTTTCTCAGGAAACTGGGAGTCAACCTCCCTCAGGACCCAGCAATTCCTCTCTTGGGAATATACCCTAGAGATGCCCAAACATACTACAAAAGCGTTTGTTCAACTATGTTCATAGCAGCACTATTTGTAATAGCCAGAACCTGGAAACAGCCTAGGTGCCCCTCAATAGAAGAATGGTTAAAAAAGGCGTGGAACATATACGCATTAGAGTTTTACTCAGCGGTAAAAAATAATGACATCTTGAATTTTGCATGCAAATGGATGGACATAGAAAACGCTTTACTGAGTGAGGTAAGCCAGACCCAAAAAGAGGAACACGGTATGTATTCACTCATAAGTGGATTCTAACCATAATTAAAGGTCTTTGAGCCTATTATTCGTGATCCTAGAGAAGCTAAATAAGAAGACGAACCTGATGAAGATTATTTACCTATCCTCCAGGAGGTAGGAAATAGTCAAGAGTCCCAGGTAACCTTGGGTGCATGGGGGGGGGTGGGAGGGTTGATGGAAGGGGAGAGGGTTAGAGAGAAGGGAGTAGGGGAGGAATGGAGAAAGCTCGGTTGACCGGGATGGGGGGAAGGGAGGAAGGATGAATGTGGGATCAGGGAAGAATATATTTCAACTAAGGGAGTCATATTAGAGTTTACAGGAAACTTGATTATATATGGGATCCCAGGTCCAAGGAGAGATCCCCAGATTGTTCTCTGGACAGAGGAGGGGGTGCCTGAACCGGCCTTGGCCCGTGACCATACTGATGAATATTTTGCTTATCACCATAGATCCCTCATCTGGCGTTGGATGACGATACAGATGGAGGCCCGCGTTGGAGCACCGAACTGAGCCCCCCAAGATCCAAACGAGGAGCAAAAGGAGGAAGAAAATGACGAAGGACTGCGAGGGATACTATCACCCACTGATACAAGGGGTCGGATCTAATGAGAGTTTACCAAGGCCAGATGGACCGTGACTGAACGAGCATGTGATCCAACCAGATTCTCTGAATGTGGCCGGATTTTCTGAATGTGGCTGGCCTGCAGTCTTTCCGAGAAGCCATTGACAATGACACTGGGACTGGTTTCCTCTGCATATACTGGATTTTTGGGATCCAGTCTGTTTGGATGCTCACCTTCCTGGACCTGGAGTGAGGGGGGAGGAACTTGGACTTCCCACAGGGCAGGAGACCCTGACTTCCCTTGGGGACAAAGAGGGAGGAGGAGAGGGAGGGGGGGAGTGGGAGGGCGTTGGGAGGAGGGGCGTAAATGGAAACTTTTTATAATTTAATAAAATTACTAAAAAAAAAAAAAAGAATTAACCAAGAAAGAGAATTACAGATCAATCTCACTCATTAACATAGATGCAAAATACTCATTAAATACTGGCAAACAGAATCCAAGAACACACCAAATAAAACATCCAGCAGGATCAAGTTGGCTTCATCCCAGAGATTCAACAATGGTTCAACAGAAGTAAATCTATCAATATAATACATAAACTGATGGAAAAAGTTATATGATCCTCTCATTAGGTGTTGAAAAGCATTTGACAAAATCCAACATCCCTTCATGACAACATATTTAAACACAATAAAGGCAATATACAGCAAGCTGACAGCCAACATCAAATTAAACAGAGAGAAACTCAAAGCTATCCCACTAAAATCAGGTTCAAGGTAAGGCTGTCTACTTTCTCCATAGCTACTTAACATAGTTCTTGAAGTTCTAGCTAGAGCAATAAGACAACAAAAGAAAATTAAAGGATTCAAATTGGAAAGGAAAAAGTCAAATTTTCATTATTTGTAAATGATATGGTAGTATGCATAAGTGACCTCAAAAGCTCTATTAGAGAACTTCTACAGCTCATAAAGGCCTTCAGTAATGTGGCAGGGTACAAGATCAACTCAAAAAACAAAAAAAAAAATCACTAGCCCTCCTATATACAAATTATGAAGAAGCTGAAAAAGAAATCAGAGAAACATCACCCTTCACAATCGCCACAAATAACATAAATTACCTCGAGTAACACTAACCAAAGAAGAAAAAGGCCTATTCAATGAGAACTTTGAAGAAATAAATTAAAGAAGATACCAGAAAATGGAAAAATCTCCCATGCTTTTGGATAGGTAGGATCAACATATTAAAAACAGAAGTCCTATCAAAAGCAATCCATAGCTTTAATGTAATCACCACTAAAATCCCAAAACAATTCTTCACAGACCTTGAAAGAACAATAATCAACTACAAATGTAAATACAAAAAAAAGAAAGAAAAAGGAAACCCAGCATAGCCAAAATAATCCTATGCAATAAAGGAACTTCTGGAGGCATCACCATCACTTATAGTAATGAAAACAGACTGGTATTGGCATAAAAACAAATAGGTTGAGCAATGGAATTAAATATCAAATTGAAGACGAAGATATTAATAAACATAACTATGAGCACCTGCTTTTGAGAAAGAAGCTAAAATTATACGTGAAAAAAAGAAGCATCTTCAACAAATGGTGCTGGCATAACTGGATGTCAACATGTAGAAGAATGAAAATAGATCTATATCTATAACTATGCACAAAACTCAAGACCAAATGGATTAAAGAACTCAATATAAAATTGACAAAACTGAACCTGATAGAAGAGAAAGTGGGAAGTAACCTTCAATTCATGGACACAAGAGACTACTTCCTAAATATAACCCCAGTAGTGCAGACACTGAGAGCAACAATAAAAAAATGGGACCTCCTCAAACTGAGAAGCTTCTATAAAACAAGGGACACAGTTAATAAGACAAAAAGCAGTCTACTAAATGGGAGAAGATCTTCACCTACCCCACATCAGACAGTGTACTGATCTCCAAAATGTATAAAGAACCCATGAAATTAGACATCATATTCCAAATAACACAGTTAAAAAATGGGGTATAGAACTAAACAGAGAATTCTCAACAGAAGAATCTCAAATAACCAAAAATCTCTTAAGGAAATGTTCAACATCCTTAGCCATCAGGGAAATGCAAATCAAAACAAATCTGAAATACCATCTTACACCTGTCTGAATGGCAAAGATCAAAATCATCAAAGATAGCTTATGCTGTAGAGGATGTGGAGTAAGGGAAATATTCCTCCAGTGCTGGTGGAATGCAAACTTTTCAACCACTTTGGAAATTAGTATGGCGGTTTTCAGAAAATTGGGAATCAACCAATATCAAGACTCAGCAATACCACTCTTCGGCATATACCCAAAAGATGCTCAATCATACTACCAGGACTTTTGTTCAACTATGTTAATAGAAGCATATGTGTAATAGCCAGAACCTGGAAAAAACCTAGATGCCCCTCACCTGAAGAATGGATGAAGAAAATGTGACACATTTGCCCATTAGTGAACTAGTCAGAGGTAAAAACAATGATATTTTGAAATTTGCATGCAAATGGATGGAACTAGAGAAAAAAACATCCAGAGTGAGGTAACCCAGACCCAGAAAAATGAACATGAAATGTACCCACTCACAAGTGGATACTAGCTGTAAAACAAAAGATATTGAGGCTATAGTTAATGATCTTAGAGAGCTAAGCAACAAGGTGAACCCTAAGAAAAACATACATTGATCACTTAGAAAGGAGAAATAGACAAGATCACCTTTCAAAACTGGAAGAATGGGGATGATAGGGAGGGTAGAGGGTAGAGACTAGGGGAAAGGGGGAGGGGGAAGAACTTGAGGCAACAGGAAAATCTATATGGAGGAAAGAGAGAGATGAGAGCAAGAAAAATGATATTTTGATTGACAGAGCCATTATGGGGCTAGCCAGAAACCTGGTACTAGAGAAATTCCCAGGAATCCACAAGGATGTCCTCAGCTAAGACCCTAAGCAATAGAGGAGAGGGTACTCAAACGTGCATCCAACAACTGATGGAAACAGAGGCAGAGACCTGCATTGAAGCAGTGAACTGAGGCAACACAGTTCAGCTGAAGAGTGAGAGGAATGATACTATGATGAGCACGTGGGTCAAGATCTTGATGGATACACTCACTGAAACTGGTTAACTGAGCCAATAGGAGCTCACCAACTCCAGCCAGACAAGGAAGTAAATATCACAGGTTCAAACCTGTGGCACCAGGATTTATCCCTACTCTTTGTTCTGGATTTTTGCGAACCTATTCTCTTTGGATGAATACCTTACTCAGCCTAGATATAGTAGGCAAGGCTTTGGGCCTTCTGCAAAGAAATGTGCCTTATCCTCTATGAGGAGTGGATGGGGGTGTGGGTTGAAGGGGTAGATGGAGGGAATGGGAGGAGGGGAGGAAGTGGGAAATGGGACTGGTAATGTAGAATGAAAAAAGATAGTTTGTTTTCCTTTAAAATAATAAAATAAAATGTTGCATAATGCTGGAAAACAATACATATGGGCCCTCATACAGTGATAGTGGGTGGCTTCAACAAAATGCTTCTCAATAGAAAAGTCATCTAGAAAAAAATAAACAGAGAAATTCTGCAGTTAATTGATATTATAAGCCAAATGAACCTTACAGACATTAGCTGAATATTTCTCCAAACACACACAGAAAACTATACTTTATTTTTAAATCTCAAGAACCTTTCTCTAAAATTGAACACATACTTAAAGAATAAAAGAGAACTACAACAGACACCAGGAATTCCAGGGTATCACAGGGGCATCGTATGAAAACCTCTAGTCTACCACCTTAGAAAAATCTTAAAGAAATGAATAAGTTTTCTCAATATATACCACCTACCAACGTTAAATTTAAATTAGATACATAATTTAAGCAGAACTATATATAATCCTTATTGATATAAAAGTAGTCATTGAAGTCTCCGGAACAAATGGGGCAAAAAAGCCCAGGGCCAGATTGCTTTTGCTCTGAAATCTATCAGAATTACTAGGAAATATTATCAATTGTCTTTAAATTGTTCCATAACCTAGATACAGAATGCTCACTCCCTAATTCATTTTATGAGGCAACAGTTACCCTGACACCTAAATCCATAAAGACCCCCAAAAAAGAGAAAATGACAGACCAATTTCCCTCATAAGAATAGATACAAAAGTTCTCAATAAACCACTTTCAAAACAAATGTGAGAACATGTCAGAGGTCATCTACCAAGATGCCTGATGCCTCAGTATGCTTAAACTGATAAATGTAATTTCTCTTGAAACTAGACTGAAAGACAAAGAAAAGTTATCTTATTAGATGTAGAAAATTCCTCTTATGAACTCCAACACCCATAATGATAAAAGTCCTGAAAGTTTAGGGATACTAGTGGTAAAATTCAAAATCACAAAGGGGATTTCCAGCAAACCAACAGCCAATTTCAATTTAAATGGAAAGCATCACAAAAAAATTTAACCAAAATCAGGGACAAGACAAGGTTTCCACTCTTCATACTTATTCAATAAAATACTGAAAAAGTTCTCTTGAGCAATGGGAAAACTAAGGGCGATCAAAGGGACACGCAATTTGGTAATAAAGAAGTCAAGGTATTCTTATTTGTTGATGATATGGTTTTATATATTAGTACCCCTAAAAAATTTCATCAGTAAACTCCTACAGATGACAAACATTTTCAGCAAACTAGCTGGATTCAAAAGTAATACACAAAAATCAGTGATGTCCATATATACAAATGATGAATGGACTGAGAAACCTACCAGAGAAACTATAACTTTCACATTAGTCTCAAAAAATGTACTTTGGATTAAGTCTAAGCAAGCAAGTGAAAATTCATATGATAATATTTTTAAAACATTTAAGAAAGAAATTGGAGAAACTATCAGAAGGTAGAAAGATCACTCATACTCACATGTTGGTATGATTATTATAGTGAAAATGGATATCCTACTGAAAACAATCTACAGATTCAGTATAATCTCCATCAAAGTTCCAACACAATACTTCACAGAAAGAGAAAGGACGATTTTTAACTTTATATAGAAACACAGAAGCTCGGGATAGTTAAAAACAACAAACAGACAACAATAACAACACAAACTATAAAAGAACTGCTGGGTATATTACCATCCCTGAACTCAAATTGTTTTATAGAGCAATCATAAAAAACAGCATGGTGCTGATACAAAAACAGATACTTTAACAATGGGCTTGAATTAAACCCCAGACATAAGTTTGCATGTATGTGGATATCTTATTTTTAATAAAGAGGGCAGAAATACACACAGAGAAAACAGCATTTTCAATAAATGATGCTGGTAAAACTGGATAGCTGTGCACAGAAGAATCCAAAGATCATACAAAAATTATGTATTGTTATATTATATCAAATCATAGAACATTATGCAGAGTGAATGTATACATATCACCCTGCACAAAACTCAAATTCAAATGAATCAAAGACATGAACACAAAGTGAGATCTATTGATCCTGATGGAAGAGAAAGTGGGGAGGAGTTTTGAACCCATGGCAGAGATCTTTCTGAACAGAGCAGTATTTGCACAAACACTGAGAACAACAATTGATAAATGAGACCTCATGAAACTAAAGAAATTCTTTATAGCAAAGAGAACATGATTCAAAGTATCAGTCTAGAGAATGGAAAATATTTCTATCAACTCCATATCTAACACAGAGGTAATAGCTACAATATACAAAGAACTCAACGTAAGAAAAGAAAATACATTTTAATAATGGGGTTCAAATATAAATAAGAAATTCTTAAGAGAGTACACTCAATGACTAAGATGCACTTAAAGTAGGGGGCAACATTCTTAGTTGTCAATAAAAAGCAAATAGAAATACTTTGAGACCTCATCTTAAACCAATATGAAGGGCCAAAATCAATAAATAAAACAAAGGACTGCTGATATTGATGAAGTGGAGTAAGGGAAAGACTCAGTCATTTATGGTAAAAGTGCAGACATGTCCAGCTACTATAGCAGTAGTGGGAGTGCTTTCTGATCCTTGGAATAGGTCTACCTCAAGACCTATACTATTCTTCAGCCTTTATTCAGATGGGGTCCCAGCCTTGAGAAATGTGGACACCTACCTGGATCCCTAGCCCAAATTATGTGTTCAACTGACAAGCAATCACAAATGAAAATTAGTTCTTTTCAACAGAACCTCACTGAGAGTACAAATCCCTCTTAAGGGCAAGCCCCATGTCTTGCAGGATATAACTACATATAGTATATGTAGTTATTAAAATGACTTCTACATGAAACACAAAAACAAATTTAAATGATAGTTATATGAAGGATTCCATCTCATATGAGTCTATCATTCCTTGGGTGATGATATCCATATATTCCTTGGGTATATTATCCACTTACTTTTCATGATAATTTATGAATTGATATTAAAGTCTTATTATTAATGACTGAGCAGAATTGAGTTACAAAAATAGATCCACATAGCATTTAAGTTTATTGAGCAAACTTGCACAATCAGGAAATTATGCAACCAAGTTTGATCTTGACTCTCTATAAAAAACATTTCAAGACTTTGATTGTTTTCAAACGTGATATGAAGAAGCAGTTTGTTTGATATTAGGAGTCCAAGGGCAGGGGTTCAAAGCTCTCACTTCCACAACTGAGTTTAGGTTTCAGTTCTCTGACAAGGGCAAAAAAAAGTTATGTCTCCCACAAAGGGCCATTTATCCACAATCCCCTTACATTCATGGAAAAGGCGTGAGCCAGCCTTCAGAACAAATCTAGCACTCCTTCTGAGTCTTGTCTGAACATGCCCAAGCTTGTGAAAGTATGTCCAAAACTGATAAGACTAAACCTCAGTCAATTAAAAGTACACTAATATAACTGTTGCTTGTTTAACCAATCATATTTGAGATAATCAAACTGTTGCTGAAACTCCTCTTAGGGGCCTACATGCTCCTCCATCATTCGGTCCAGGTGAACAATCCCACATGAATGCAGAAATATTAAAAAATGTTCTTTGCTTTTATATACTCTTTGAGTCTGGTGTCTTCTTTCAGCATTTCATTGGACCCTACACAAGAGCCAAAATTATAAATTTGGAATGTTTTAAGACAAACCAAATCTATTCTGTATAGAGATATAAAAAGTACAAATATAATTAGAATGATGTAAGAAGAAAGTATCTTGAGATAAAATTAAAGCAAAATGTTCTGTTTTTCCTTAGCATGTTCATTCAAGAAATATCATTGATGGGTTGTAGGTAGACTCTGAGTTTTCAAAAATGGTTTATGCATTAAAATATTTTCAACAAAAATTTAGTGTATGGGTTACCAACTCTAATTCTAATTCATTTTTTCTCACCTAATGCATGTATAATTTATAATGCTCAGAATCACAGTGCTGGATTTTTAAGAGTTTAGGATCAAGACTGAATGTCATATGGAGAATGTGGTAGAATTTTTTCTAGCATGGAATTTTCTGTCATATGTTATTTTGTGTGCATTTTCTCCAAACTATGAATAATGAGAAAAAATAGAATACAAAACTCAGATCATTTGGTTAAAGTCAGATACAACAACAGCAGCAGAAGTAGATATATTCAGGTATCTTTAAATTTAATGGGGTGCTGAATTGCAGAGGGAAGAAAGTGGATCTTGAAGTTATTAGACATGCTTCAGAATGCTTGTCCTTGACATTATTACATAAAATAACAATGCAGAAATCTAAGGTACATTTATGGTCAGTAAATAAAAACTGTTGGCAGAGATTGAAATGCCCCAAGAAGGATGCTGTGACCTTCCCATATAACTGAAGCATATCAGTAAGCAGCAATGGAAAATTAAGATAAACAATATTGAGAAAGGATATCCAGTGTGTGAACTGGAATGTACATCATTCTAATGAGCTCTATTGAAACACATTTGAAATATAATTAAAGTATACTGTTCTTAAAAGCATCTATAATTTCTGTACTTTTTCAAAATTACTGGGTCATTTTTACCTTACATAATTTGAGAGCAGGCGTCTATCACTTTTATTAAACTATGTCTCCTGGCATTCACCATTAACTGAACAAAATTACTATGGCTTTTTAATGGTCACCAAGAGATATTATTTTGATTTTGATATGTTATAGTCAAGTTTATGTGGACTTCATATAATTATGATTAAGGCATATAAAGGGCTTTATAAGTATTATCATATTTGCTTTATCAGTGGTTCCCTGTTCTTGCTGTCATTTATCTTTCTGACAGTGATACATTTTCATGGATTAGAATGTCCTTGACACTTACTTTCCATTTTCCACAAAGTTAATTATTATTATCAGATTACACTTTAACTTTCTAAAGATTTTCTCTACAATACACTAAATATGGCAAATGAAGAAAAATACATTCCTTGAAAACTCAACAGGAAGGAAATGATGGTCAACTCCTATAATCTTGGAGGTGGAAGAAGCTAAATGATGGCCTGAGTTTTGTCAATTCTGCACAGGTTGTTAAATGGTCAGTCTGTCCTAAAAAAAATATCAAAGCAAATTATAACATTTGTAAAATGTATTATTTGACCTTGCATTACATAATGAAAATGAATAGGAATAATATATGGAACTATAGGAGCAAAGTTGGCAAAATTTGAATTGTTTGTGATTTAATGACTTTTAATCTATCTAGGTTGCCTGCTTTAATATTACCGTGGTAAAGCAAAAGAAAGCAAAGGAAAATTAGATTAGATTTTAGCAAATCTCTGTGATCTTTTAAACTTGCCTGTCACTCACAAATTTCTCAATAGTAAAATATCATTTTTTAGAGAGTCAAAGAGAATTAACTTTAAAGAAATTTTAAGAATTTCAGATTTATGTTGTATATTTACAACATTTCCATCTGTAGTATGACAGCCGGCTTGTTGGGGTATCTGTCCCGCCCGGAACCCCACAGCCGGCAAGTCCCAGAGAAAATCAATCACACAGAGATCTCTATAAGTTAAAAAGTTGATTGGTCCATTAGGTCAGGCTACTTATTAGTTCTTATAACATATACTACCTCATTATCCTTATCTATGTTAGTCATATGGCTTGGTACCTTTTTCAGCTGTCAGCTCACATGTTGCTTCTTCAGTGATCTGTGCAGGAATGGCAGAGGGAGCTTCCTGCTTTCCAGAATATTCCTGTTCTCATTGCCCTGCCTCTACTTCCTGTCTGGTTGACCCACCTATACTTCCTGCCTGGCCAATCAGCGTTTTATTAAAATACATGATTGACAGAATAAAGATAATTCTCCCACACCATCCATCTCTTTCTTTCTCTTACACAATTGCTCCTGCATCCTCTTCTCTAACTGCTGGTCAAATACATTAACTATTATTATTATACTATTCCTATTCTAATTACACATTTATAAATATGGTTACTGAATCCATTCATATGTACGTGTGTGTGTTTTCAGGGCTGACGAATTGTAATTGGATAATTGATCTGTAGGTGCAATTCTGGAGGGGACAAATGCTCTCTCTCTCTCTCTCAATCTATCTCTCTCAATCTATCTCTCTATTTCTCACTGTTGTTGTCTCTGTCTGCCTCTCTAAGCAGGAAATGATTGCATGAAGATTTTTTATCTATGGATAGGACTATTTTGGATTCCACCAACCATTAGTCTTTCAACTGGTGTTGTATTGTTCTAGGTCATATTTAGTGCGACCTTATTGTTGAGATTTTGTTGAGTATAGCAAGAGATGTTTAATTGGACTTATGGCTTGCTCAATAGAGGGAATCCATGCCGGATATTTAGCTTTTACCTTTGGCTATTGAGTTCATAAACCATATAAGGATCACAAATTTTTGCCATTTTCCTAAACTAGGATAATTCCAAAATACTTTCTAAAGGTATTTTGACATGTGCACACATAAAGTACATTCTAACTTCTCATCAGAGAAATTTATTATTGCAACACAGAGAGACCATTACAGAATACACATCTGGTCAAAACAAAGAGAACAACCAATCATATGGTACTCAATCCCTATTACTATATCTACAATACAATCCCTATACCCAAGGCTTAGTCATTCTAGAATACAGGGTAGAAAAAATTTAATAAGACAAAGACAAGTAAGCATGTATGGTACAAGATATCTCTTTTAAATATAACATGTACTTATTTTAATTAAAAATAAGTTTAAATAACAAATTTTCATAAACATACATTTAAAAAGTATTTCTAATTATATTGTGGACCTTTATAGGTTCTAAGCTGAACTAGTAAATAAAATAATAAATAAAATAATGAATAAAGGAGTATTTAAAAAGTACATGTTTTTCTGTCAATACAAAAGAAATTTTAGATAATAAGAATATGTTATAAGTCTTAAGAAGGGAAAAGCATAATAGAAGGCTGCTGTGTAGCAGAAGTTATATAGATTGTGGATCAAATACCTAATGGTGATATGCTAATTGTGATAATCTCTAAACTATATATATTCCAGCAATGACTTAAATATCCATATGGATGTGGTAAGCATTCCCACAGAAATGGGAAGCAAATAGAAATTCAAGCTACACAACATAGGTAAACTCAGTTCATATGACTTCAGTTTACATAATTTTATTACAGAAAATCTTCATTGAAAATTGGAGGAAGCATTAGCTTGACTTCTTTGTGACATATGTTTTAACAAGTTCTTTGTTGTTTTGGTTTTCTGACCAAAATTTGAGTATTCAAAGTGTAAGCATGTGTATTGCTTGATAATTTTAAAGTATAAGTTATTTATTAGCCATTGTCTAAAGAAATTTCCTAGCACTGTCAATATTTTTTTTGTACTTTGTAGAATTAGGCCAGCATTATTTTTATATTTCTTTAACAAATTAGGTAACTAGGAAGAATGCACATTACTTTTCATATATTAACTTCCATATATTGACTCATTGATATCACTATAATCTCAAATTTTTCTTGTAACAAAGAATAGATTGTTTTTTCTGAGACAGAGACTCTTATAACCCAAGGTGGTCTCAACCTCAGGAATAAGAGGTTTAACCCTGAAGTTCTGCTGATCCTACTTTCTGGTGGATAAAATTACAAGCAAGCACCACAAGGGTTAATTTATAAGCAACATTGGCTCAACATAGAGCTTTGTGAGCACTGAAGCACTTGATCAACTAACCTATGTCTACACCTCCAAAAATGCATCTTTATTTCCTTTTCCCAGGGAAAGCTTTGAGTCCCCTGTGGGTGGGTATAGGAAAGTGAGCGATGAGGATTGGAAGGGGAGAGTACTAAGGGGGACTGCTGGTGGAACATTAGAAATCTGGCAGAGGGAAATCACCCAAGAGTCTACCGGGGGTGCCTCAGATAAGGCTACTGGAAATAATGCGTAAATGGTTTGAACTGGCTCTCTCCTTTGACCAGATTGATTCCTGGCCAATTGTTGTAAGAGAGGCATCATCCAGCAATTGATGGAGGCAAATGTAGAGATCCTCTGCCAAATATTACACAGAGTTCAGAAATCCTGCAAAAGAAAATAAGAAAGGAGTTTAGGACCCAGTGGGTTCAAGAACACTATAGGAAGGCTCACACAATAATCTAACCAGGGCTCAGGCTCATTGGGTCTCACAGAGACTAAACCTACAACCAGAGACTCTGTGTTGGGCTGATCTGACACTCTGCGTATATGTTACAGTTGATAGCTTGGCCCTCTTGTGAGACTCCTAAAATGTGGGAGCATGGGCTGTCTCTGACTATTAATGGTTTTGGAACACTACTCCTCATATTGGGTTACCTTGCCCAGCCATACTACAAGGGGAGGTGCTTATTCTTAGGGCAACTTGATATGTCATGTTTTGTTACTACTCATGAGTTACCTGTCTTTTCCTGGATAAAGACAGAAGAGGTGGGAATTGGTGTTTCTAGCAGGGGAAGGCAGGTGGGAGGAGGGACAGAGAAGGGAGGATATAGGGAAAGTTGCAAATAAATAGTTGAATGAAAATACGCATTTTTATCTCGTTTGCTAGACAATATTGAAGTTCTTTTAAGATAGAAGAAAAATACATGTGTGAAAAATTATAAAATTAGTTTATGAACACTGAAATGCAAAATTATATATGACCTCAGATGAAAGTTACTACAATGTCTTTATAAGCAATTTAAGATTTGAATATCTGTATTGTATTTAGTATCAAGATCTAACTCTGTACTGCAGAGGGACTCCCACTTAGAAATTCGCCTAATCCACTGTTGTGAATTCTTGTTACTTCTGAGAATAAGATTAGCAATGAAGAGCAAATACAAACTAAAAAGATTGTTTTATTGTGTCCCTGTAGATAAGAAACATGAATTTTTAAAAATGTAAGGCGATGTGCTTAAAAACTGATATTATCTTATCTTTCCAGCTGACCCAATATTTGGTTAGAAACATGGCACATTTTTTCACATTTTTACAAGCATAGAATAGAACAACCTGCAGCTGAAGAGGAACAGAAAAACAAGCAAACAATTACTGAAGGGAAACACTCTCGGAAGATTTTATAGCAAAAACCCTAAATGCAAAGGGTTTACTTTAGTGTGAGTTAGTAAGAATGGTGATTTCAAAAAAGAGATAATTGGGATGAATCTGCTAAGCATATTGCCAAAAAAATGGAATTAGAATAAAATTTTTTATATTATGAGAGGAGACTTTTTTTTCCAAAGTACACCAAAGAATTCCTAAGGAATCCACAGGTTATTTTGGAACCTGGAACAAAACCGAGAGTGTGAGAAGCAGTGAAACAGTAGTAATTGCTTTTCTACTCTGTTTGTGACATCGCCTACACTCACTGAAACAAGACAGGTTGCATATCTACTATGAAATGAGTCGGTTGTATATTCCCGAAATTATTAAAATTATTTCACCATTTTTATAAGAGACCCACGGAAATTTATAATAGAGTCTAGAATTACCACTATAATTTTATGGAAGAGCCTATCTGGTGAAACTTTTAAATTTGTGCATATTTTTGTACTTAGTATAGAAAAACTATTTAAATAATTTAATTTAACTGTATGTATTTTAAAAAATATAACAAAATAAAATATTTCATAAAGCTACTTTTAAATCATCTGTGCTCTTTGTAAATGACCCCCTCATCCACACTTATTTTTACATCCCAATGACAATTAAAAAATCATTGGTACACATACATATATACACACCACAAATAATATCTTCTACAAAATGACAATTAAGAACTAAAAATCTAACTTAAAAACTAGAAAAAACCTGTGGTTAAACAACTACTGCTCTAAAAGCAAAGAGGTTCTATTTGTGCCATATAGAATATTTTCAGTTTATTTTTATCATACTTGAAAGCAAATGAAAAGAATAAGAATAACCTGCAGAATCTGAATGTCTGCCATTAGTGATAAGAAATGATTCCTTAAAGTCATAACTAAATGCAAAAAACAAGAAGATAAGATCAGTAGAATCAAATGAGATTCTAGGATATAAGGTCATAGGCACACAAAAGAATGACATTATTAATACATGCAAAAATAGCCACCTGTAAGTCATGGAGAATATCCCATTATAAAAATATTCAAATCTTTATCTCAGTGTATTACTAGCAGAAAGTACAAGATTTTGTTCTTTGATTCACAAAGACTGTATTATTTTGAGAGAGTGTGAGTAGTGTGTGTATCCATCTACCAGTGGTACTCAGAAGTAAAACTGCCAAATTAGTCACAAAACTAAATTTTACATTTTAGTGTCTTTTAAAGTAAACTATGAGTCATACACTTTACACTTGTTAGATCAAATTTATTGTTTTTGATGATGTGCTTTCACAGCATATTGCATGCCTCAGTATCCTTTTTCTAACAAATTTTATTATTCTCACTTTTCCGAATGCAAGACACACCTACTATGATTCTTTGCATTTTAATGTACTATTATGTCACACATATTTCATTATTCATTTGTAACATTTCAAAATATTAGTACAAATTGCAATCTCATTTCTCTAAGGCTAAATAGTGAAATCTCTTATTCATCCATCCCAGCTATACATACCAATGGATTCCCATATCAGTAAATTTAACACTATGTGTGGTGGCACATACCTTGAATCCTAGCACTCAAGGGGAAGCAGACAGATCTCTATGATTTCCAGGTCAGCCAAGATTACATAGAAAGACTCAGTATCAAAATACCTAACTACATAAGTAAATAAGCAAATAAATAAATAAATAAAGGCAAAAGCTTTTTCTTAACAAACCTATCTCCTATAGAACTCCTTTCCAAATCAAAACATTCTAAAAATAAATTCACTGGACTGAGCTCCCAAGGTCTAAATGAGGAGCAGAGGAGGGAGAACATGAACAAGAAAGGCAGGACTGTGAGGAGTGCGTTCACCCACTGATACAAGGGGACTGATCTAATGAGAATTCACCAAGGCCAGTTGACTGGGACTGAGCTAGCATGTGATCCAACCAGATTCTCTGAATGTGGCCGGATTTTCTGAATGTGGCTGGCTCGGGGTCTTTCTGAAAAGCCATTGACAATGACACTGGGACTTGTTTCCTCTGCATATACTGGATTTTTGGGATCCAGTCTGTTTGGATGCTCACCTTCCTGAACCTGGAGGGAGGGGGGGAGGAACTTGAACTTCCCACAGGGCAGGAAACCCTGACTGCTCTTAGGGATGGAGAAGGAGGAGGAGAGGGAGTGGGGGGAGTGGGAGGGTATTGGGAGGAGGGGCAGAAATGGAAACTTTTACAATTTAATAAACTTTTATAAAAAAAGAACTTTCTCAAGAACTCAGAACCAATTTTACCATATATTTACAAAAAGGAAAAAGCTAACTAAGCACAATAAGTATTTTTAAGAGAATAATTGGTGGATAACAGTATTCATATACTTTTTGCTTTTGATTTTTGTGTTATACTGTTATGTAGCACACCTATCTTTATGCAAAGTATTTGACCTACCAGATAAACTAGTCAACAATGGAGGAAGGCAATAAATCCGAGTTAACAAATCAGACTCTAGAATAAGAAATGATATGTCCAGTATGCATTAACGACCTAAATATGCAATCTGAGAACACACCATGGTGAAACACAAAAGATATCAGCATGGCTTATTCACTTTCGCAGTCTCTCACGTATGGACATCCAAGGCAATAGCCAACAATAATCTATTCTGTCAATATTTAATTATTTAAAGTTCAATACGTGTGTGAACATTGAAGAGGGAAGTACGGGAGCCATGTCTAGATAAAAATGTAAGGCAACTAAGAATTACAGAGAAAGGGATCACTGGCTGTCTCCAAGGAGGAGTCCCTTAACTGAGCATATAATTCCAAGACTTTGGCCTGAAAGCATATTTTGTAATATGACAGGTATAGAGGGAAAACATATTCAATATTTTATTGTTTCACACTATAATAATTAAAAAGTTTTTCTTTTATCTTTTCAACCTCACATTTTAATTTACATACACTGAAAATCCCAGGAAAATGAGCACATGAAAAAAAGTTCAGTTTTCTCTCTTCTTTAAAAAAAAAACAAAAAAAAAACAAGTTTATTGGGTAAACTGGCATTGATTTTTATCCACTGAAATATATAATCATAAAAGTTAGTAGTTTGTCTGCTTTCATATAAAAGCACAATATGTATTAGGAAATAAAATGTCAATAGATTAATTATCATTGCAGAGTAGTTCTCCAAGTTTACCCAGTGAGTTCTAATTCCATTGATCCCCTTATGTCTGAGCAGCAGAGGTAATGGATGTATTAAATTTTCAGCCTTCTGCTTCATGAAAGTGGAGATAACTTTATTAACTAGGAAATACCAACAAAACTTTTAGTATAAACACTCAGTGAATGGGAAGGTAAAAGTCCATTTTTTCCAAATCCTTCCGGGAAATGAAAAGCATAACATAAGCGTGAGAGAGGAGTGCTAATCTTTAGCCAATAATTTACAGAAGCTTTGATAATGTTTAGAAGGTGCTGAAGTGTTTAAAATTAAAAGCAAATCAGCTTTCAAAAATTATAAATCTATTTTTTTCATCTGGAATTATCACACAATGACCTAAGAGAGGCAGTATTTCTTAAAGTCTTGGATTTTGTAAATATTCAGCAAAGTAAAAGAGTTTTTGATTTATTGTGGAATGAGTTACTATTGCTAGAGAACTATTTCTGGCTTTGACTAAAGACATGTCTTTATTATAATGTCACATTTTGTCCCAAAGGTCATACCATGAATTAAAGCTGTAATGAATCCAGTAGAGTTCTATTATTTACTCTGCGTGAAGCATTAATAATGTGATCCGACTGATTTGCTTCACTGATGTTTCAAGATATCTTGTAAATACATCCCTTTGTGTCATCATTTTATGTCCAACATATACTTTCTTCTCCTCGAAACATATGGTAGTTACAGCTGCACCATATTCAGGTAGCCATCTGTTGAACATTTGAATTCTGCTCTAAATTATGTAATATCTAATCAGCAGGGGTATTTTTGCAGAATGACCTACTACCTATAGATACCTATATCTAATCATTCCAAAGCCTAGAGTCATGTGCACATGCACAAACATTGAAGAAAACATGTGCTTCATCCAGAGCACTAGAATGTTTTAGAGAGGAAAAAGTATTTAATATCCTTTCCACGTACTAAAAAAGGTTTTAAGATCCTAAATGTTTACTATTTTTTTCAATTACAGTGAGTGTGTGTGTGCGCGCACGTGTGCACACATGTGTTTGCATTACACATGCTACAGAATAGATGTGGAGGTCAGAGGCAACCTGTGGTGCGCGCGCACGTGTGCACACATGTGTTTGCATTACACATGCTACAGAATAGATGTGGAGGTCAGAGGCAACCTGTGGAATTCAATTCTCTCCTTTACCATGTAGGACAGAGAGTTTGAACTCACATCATTAGGCTCAGTGACACGTCTATTTACTTGTTGAGACTTCTCACATTCCATTTTATCTATTTTAAGTGTTTCTGCACTTAATTTAACTTGCTTATATGTAGGAAGATTTGGAAACATTATATTATACTGAGATTTTCTAAGAATATAACTATTCATTAGAGAATATTTTAAGGGTACTCTATATGGTTTAATTTTACTTTAAAATTATTTAGGATCATATTTATTACTAGAATAAGAACTTTATAGGGTATTACTCATAGAGATAATCTCAAAGTGTTTAATATAATCTGTGGACATATACTACAAAAAAAGACTTCTAATAGAACAGGAAACAGCCTTACTTAGTAACATGACTACTGCACAATAAGACCTTGTGTTTTGAGTCAGGGCACCTATATGAGAAGTAAAGTTCAGCACCATGCACCTGTTGTCCAAGTGTTGGAAACACAAAGACAAAAGGCCCAAGAAACTTTCTGGCCAGCCAGGATAGTTGAATTCATGACCTCTTCATTCAGTGAAAGACCTTGACTAAAATAGTTCAAAGAACTATCTAGGAAGACACCTAGTGGCAACCTCTGTTATCCCATATGGGCATACATGCATATGCAAAATATTAAAAGGTTTCTGGGCATCCCTTATCACACAAAGAAATTAAAAATTGAGACCAAAAATAAAGTCTTCTTGAGAAAAACCAGTAAGTTGCTTACCAAAGATGTTTTATTGGGTTATCCTCTAATTGATAACATTTATTTCATAACGAAATATATATTGGTTGTTTAATGCCTAGTAGTCACATATTTTTGGAAACATTTCTTTTGAATTTTAGACTCATTGTGACCAGATTCCCTAAAACATGGAGAATCAAAAAGTGTTGTACAAGAGCAAAACAAAAACAAAAACAAAACAAGAACTTTTAATGAACTAAGAAAGAAGGGGCAGAAACAGAAAGTCACCAAAACCCTGGTATTTGATGCTTGAGCCCTGTAGAAAAGAATACATAAAAAAGAAGTCAAAGATATCTACTGTTTTACTGCAACAGTACATGATATTTATTCCATGCTTCCCTTGAATTCACTTTTTTTCTCTACATATTGTTAAATTCGCTAGAGTAGCAGGCAGATGGATGGCCTACCAGCTTTCTTTGAAGAAACAATAAAATATGCTTATAAAATGGGAAAGAAGGAAGCAGAGATAATCTCGTGTTTCTGCTAAGATAATATGGTTTTTTATAAAGAAATATTTAAAGAATAGTCACAGAAGTAGAAACTATAGAACATCTCTACTAAAAATAAAATAAGATTAGTTTACTTTTTAAAACCATGTTTAATTTTTTTTCCTGAGAATTCTTCCCAGGCCATAGGGCATAATGCAGAAATAAAAAGAATGGAATAATAAACTTTCTGAGATGTCAACACAATTATTTTAAATCACAGACTGAGTTCATCAATCAAAACTCAGAGATGATTTTGAAAAAAACACAGTCACAAATCTTTGATTCCCAATATTGAGTCATGAAGAGTTTATTCCTAAGCACTTCATAAAATCTTGCCTCAAATCTTTGCTATATTCTTTATCTCCACAAATAACACAGTACAAGGAAAAAGAATGAAATATTGGTTGGGAGATAACTGTTTTTAGGGACAATATGTGCTGTCGAGAAATAAATTGCAATATGAACCACACCAAATAAAAGATGGTTTGGCTTAAAACCTCCAGCATTCAGGTTAAGTGTGATTAGGATGTATAGGCCAAGAAACTTCAAGGCAGATTTTGGTATAGAAGAACTAATCTCAACGATCCTTTTATAAACCAAAATGTAAAGTTTCATAAGATCAAGATTCTTGGACTAAAAGTCCAAACATCAGGAAAGAGTTGCTCCAGACACCATTCTCATAACCACAATTGATGCAAAAGCAAGAGAATTTTTGTTCTGTCATGACAGGACCCTTCAGGTTCGGGATATGAAGGACCCCCAATAGCTGTTACAGTCCATCTTTTAAAGCAAAAAGCCACAGACACAAGGGGGGAATCTATAGGTTGTTTTCCAACTTATTGTATTGGCTTATTAAAAAGGTCACTAGCAGTGATTGGTCCATTCCAAGGCAGGAGAATAGTGGTCAGGTGAGATAAAGGGAGCATCTATGGCCTTCCTGGTCTTGTTCTAGTGACTAAATCAAACATCAGGAACTGAGTCAACATCTGTGGGTTGTCTTTGCCTTAATTCCCAGAATAGAGTTATGTTTGAAGATTATTCACAAGGACACAGGAGGATAAGCAGTTCAGCATGTATGTGTGTGGGCGACTGTCTCGTTTCCAAGAGAGAGTGAGTGTAAGGATTTAGAAAAAAGTCTTAGGGTTGAGGGGGCTTACAAATGCATTTAGAGTCTTTCAAAGATGAGTATCTTGCGGTGCATCAAGATATGTGTCTGCACTCTGTGTGCTACCATACAGTTTGCAAGCTGGGCAAAGGGCTGGAGATTGAAACACACAAAGATTCATAGAGACAGAGACATAGGTCATCCTTTAATTCAGTTCAGTGCTTCTCCATTAAAACTCCAACACAATTATTCACAGACCTCTAAAGAACAGCACTAAACTTCACATGGGAAAACAAAAAACCCAGGATAGTTTAAAAAAATACTTTACAATAAAGGAACTTTTGGAGGTATCACCATCTCTGACTTCAAATTCTACTATAGAGATAAAATAATAAAAACTGTTGGGTATTGGCATAAAAACAGACATGTGGATCAATGGAATCAAATTGAAGACTGTGACATTAATCCACACATCTATGAACACCTGAATGTTGACAAAGAAGCAAAAAATATACCATGGGAAAAAATAAAAACGAAAGCATCTTCAACAAATGGTGCTAGCATAACTGAATTGTACAGTGTAGAAGAAGGCAAATAGTTCCATATCTATGACCCTGCACAATGCTCAAGTGCACGTGGATCCAAGTCCTCCATGTAAGTCCAATTACACAGAAAAGGAAGTGAGAAGTAGCTTTGCACACATAAGCACAGGAGAGTACTTCCTGAATATAATACCAGCAGCACAGACAATGAGATCAACATTTAATAAATGACTCCTTCAAAAACTGAAAAATTTCTGTAAGGCAAAGAACACTGTCAATGAGACAAAATGGCAGTTTACACAAAGGAAAATATCTTTATCAACTCCATATCTAAGAGAGGATAGATATCCAAAATATAAAGAATTCAAGAAACTAAACATTGAACTACTAAAGTCCAGCATTTAATTTTTACTTTAATGGCATATCTATTTCAATAAATGTAGCCTATTGTCGTTTTCTATCCCTTACAAAATTAATTAAATGGATGGTTAAGATCTGTCTAAAAAAATGTGGTGCTGATTTAAACAGAAAATTCTCAAAAGAAGAATCTCAAATAGGTGAAATACACCTAAAGAATTGTTCAACATCCTTAGCTATCATGGAAATGCAAATCAAAATGACCCTGAGATATCACTTTATATATGTCAGAATGACTGATATCAAAAATGCTAATGACTGCCTTTGTGAGAGTGGATGTATAATAAGGCAAACCCTCCTCCACTGATGGTGAGAGTTCAAATGCGTATAGTCACTTTGAAAATCAGTATGGTGTTTTCTCAGAATATTTGGAATCAGTCAACCTCAAGACCCATTGATACAACTCTTGGACTTATACCCAAAAGATACTCAAACATACCACAATAATAGTTGTTCAACTATGTTCATAGCTGCATTATTCATAATAACTAAAACCTGAAAACAACCTAGATACCCCTCAGCAGGAAAGTATAACAAAAATAAAGTATGTCTACACAAAGAAATATTACTCACTGGAAAAGCAAAAACAAAAACAATGACATCATGAAATTTGCCGGCAAATGGATGGAAATGGTTACCTCATTCTGGGTGAGGTAACCCAGACACAGAAAGACAAACAAGGTATGTACACATTCATAAATGGATGTCAGATGTAAAGAAAAGTAAAACTAGGTTACAAGCTAGGTAACAAGGAGCCTAAGGAACTCATGAATCTCCCTGGGAAGAAGAAAACAATGAAATGTCCTAGTTAAACCGGGGGTAGGAATAGCAAAGTGAAGGAGATGGGGATGGGGAAAATGAGGGATTGTGATAGTTGTGGGTGGGCCAGAGAGGGAGAGTAATGAAAGAGATATCTTGACAGATGTGGTTACTGAGGAACCTGGTGCCAGGGAAACTCCTCAGAACCTACAGGATGACCCCAGCTACAACTCTAAACAATAGTGGAGAAGGCGTCTGAACTGGCCTTCCCGGGCAATCAGATTTGTGACTACGCTTATTGCCATCACAGTGTTTATCCAACGTGATCTTATTTATGATTTGAATGTATCGTTTTGTCATTTAAATAACTCATTTAAAGAACTCAGTTTACAAACAAATTTAAGAAGAGTAACTATAATTTTTGTTTCACTTGTAAAGTCAGTAAGAACTTTTAAGATTGTCTATCAGTATCATACACAGTTTACAAAAGAAAAGTAAACAGCAGTTTAGGGACTCTATTTGACTTTTCTAGGTCATAGAAATGTTTAAAATAGGCTGATACACCAAGGGATATATCATATTTTAAAATAAATCCTATTTGTGGAAGCAAGCTATATAACTTTTTCCCCTAAGTTTTTCATAAAAGCCTAACATCATACTTGTATATTCAGACAAGATTTATTAACAGTGGATTTTAGGTACTTGTTTATATCTCAAAATAGTATTTTGCAAGAAAGTAGTGGTTTTTCATTAGCATATTCTGAAGTATGTCATAAATAATTTAAACTATAGTTGTCAAATGAAACGAAAAAAATTTATCCTGTACATGCTTTAATGTTTTATTATCTTCATTTTTGCTTGCTTAATAATCTACCAAATCTAATAAATCAGAGTTTATATCATTTTAGAATATTAATCTGCATCATTTCAGCATGACTGGTTGAATGGAAAGATATTGTCAGGAATCTCAGTTTCTCACTTAGGCATGGTGTTAAACGTGTATGATAAGTACAGAACTGAAAGACCAAAATATATTCAGTATGAAAAATAATATCAAACAGAATTTTTAAATTGATTTCCAAACATAGTGATAATGTTGGAAATTTTTCAAGATAAGAGTTAGAAAACATATCAAACCAGCTCAAAATAAAGTAATGGGAGATGTAAAAATCTGAATAATATCACAGTGGATGGATAGTATATTGCTGAAATAAGTTAAGTTTCAAAAGACAAATTGGATGTTGCATTAAAAAGATGTTAGCTTTTTAATGCATTAGAAAATTAAAAAGGAAGTTTGGAGTTTCCGTATAATTTCCCATCTCATTCAGTGTGTGACCTTTATTTAATCCCTTTAACTCATCCTCTTGAGAAAAATAATTTGTTTCTTACTTCCTGATATTACCTTTGGTACACAGATTTCTCCTGTGTTATATTTAAGTTTGTTATCATTTTCTCATCAATCTCAATTCTTATACTCAATTTGAATATTTTCAATGTTTCACTTACTGAATGGCTAGTCAGTTTAAACATTCTCATCTCTGTAATCTGTTCATTAAAACCATAAATGAGACATTTACATAATTGTTTTAAGGTGAGTTCTCAAAGTAACCTTCCAGAAATAAGCCATTTATTGTTTTTTTTTAGATTGCTCATATTACTCAAAAAATCTTTTTGATTTTTTATTGATTTTTATTGAGCTCTATATTTTTCTCTGCTCCCCTCCCTGCTTCTCCCCTCCTCCCTTCAACTTTTCCCTAAAGTCCCCATGCTTTCAATTTACTCAGGAGATCTTTTCTTTTTCTGATTTCTACTTCCTACATAGATTAAATCTATTTAAGTCTATCTTAGTATCCTCATGACTGCCCATATTTTCAATGTCCACTTGTATATAAACATATACATTCACACACATGCATATACATGTGCATATATAAGGGATTTACTAGCATGACTTACAAACTGTGATGCAGTTAGTCCTTCTTTAGGACATGGTCTGTACCCTGTCACTTGTATATTAAATAAACATTGAATGGCCAGTAGCTAGGCAGGAAGTATAGACAGGGTTACCAGGCAGGAAGCAGACGTGGGGCAATGAGAATTCTGGGAAGAGAAAAGAGTCAGTCTGCAGTAGTCATCCAGACACATAGGAAGCCATACACAGACACAGAACAAGCAAGAAGCGACTGCCTTGACGAAAAAGGCACCAAGCCACGTGGCTAACACAATAAGAATTATGGGCTAATACAAGTTATGAGAGTTAATAAGAAGCCTGAGCTACTAGTCCAACCAGTATATAATTAATGTAGACCTCTGTGTGTTTATTTGAGACTAAACATCAGAAAGAAGAATAAACTAAAAAGTATAAAAGGGGAAAGATTACTAAAAGCATCTGCAGCTAATGCTTGGGTAAAAAGATGAACAGGTTATGTAAGTCATATAAGACAAAGAAAGCACCCTTAATATCTAACAGAGAAATACAGGGTTCCACACCAGTCCGAGGTCAATCTCTTCTCTTTAGAAAAGCCAATTTCAAAATAATAATCCATGCAACAGCAATAACAATTAAGTTAGAGGGGTGGAATGATTATAGCGAAAGACAATCTGATCAACAAAGTTGAAAGCAGTTAACAAAGGAAGTATGAGTGCTAAGAAGGGGGTACAGATTCTGTGTTTCTGCCACCACATGCCTGGGTTCAATTGCTGAGACTGTGCCAATCAAGCTTCTTGTGGCTTAATGCGCAGACCCTGCCTCTATATTGCCCACTTAAGTTACAGGATCTGGCATTATTTGTGCCATTGGAAACTGTGGAGAAAACCTTACAAATGCAAGACGAGTACTCTACTACTGAGCGCAAACCAGCTGGAATATAGCCAGCAGGTGATATAAGGGCTGCTCAGGTTGAAGAAGCATCTGTATATTCCCTTCCTTTCAACAGGAAGCACACAGTCCCAATTTTTAGCATGTTTTGTGTGAGTACCCATACCTGCAATGGATTGGTGATGGCAATGCTCATGTCTAGATTTTCTCACCTTCCCATCATTTAGTTTGTTCTATTTGTTCCGTGCCCTCTCTGTTACATTTGCTGAGAATTGGAAAGGGTGGGATTAACATTTTCAAATAAACAGTCTATTATTTTTTAGATTACAGACATTGACCAGTTATGAGTCTGTACAAACTGCTACCCACTGCAACAAGACATTTCTCTTGTAAAGGGTAATAATGTCATAACCTACAGACATAAACAGGGATGATGAAAATGCATGACCGTCCTACAAGAGGATTTCTTGGAAATATCTCTGCTATAAGATGCAGAGTATTTTCCACGTTTTCTTGGAAATGTTACAGAGTCTCAGACTTGTTTACATAGAGATTGAATTGTTTTAATTTAGTGTGATCTAAATAGTGAATCTAAGACAGTTGGGGTTATAGAGCAAGCCCCTAGTCTCAAAACTCCAGGAAGAAAAAGACAGTGAGGAATAAAGGAGGGAGAGAGTGGGAGGGAGAGAAGAAGGAAGGGAAGGAAGAAAAAGAAGAGGGAGGGAGGGAGGGAGGGAGGGAAGGGGGGAAACAAACTTGCTAACTATTTCAAGACTATATATTTTGGAGCTTTCTACTCACTTTCAGCGATATTATCTGTTTTTGGAAGTCAATAATACTCTTTTTATGATAACAGTTGACTTGTAGTATGTTGTAAAGGCAGCCGTATTCTTATTCAGAATTACTCTCTTATTTTTTTTTCCCTGAGAGCCACTGGATTATCGGTTCTATTTCCAGAAACAGTGATTTTAGTTCTATTAAGAGTGTGGTGGCTAGTTTTATGTCAAGCTAAAGAAATAGCCATGTGAAAACAGAGAACCTCAGTTGAGAAAAATGCTTCCATAAGAACAGACTACAAGAACGTCTATAGGACAATTTCTTAAGTAGTTATTGCTATGTAGTGACCTAGTCCACAGTGGTCCTGGTTGGTATAAGAATTCAAGCTTTTAATGTTAGAGAAAGGAGAACAGTAAGCTGCACTTCAACATGGTTTCTGCACCAGCATCCTTGTTCCTGTGTTGTTTGACTTCCTGTCCTGGCTTCCTTCAATGATGAACAGTATTGTGGAAATGGAAACAAGATAAACACTTTCCTCCCCAGGTTGATTTGAGCCTGGTGTTTCATCTCAGCAAAAGCAGCCACAACTAGGGTAAACTGTATAACTCTAGGGTTTTGGTAATATAAACTTTCTAATAATATTATTTCTGTGAAACCATGAAGAGGTTAGTTAGAAATATATTAATTGCTTTTCTTCAATTATTTATTCCTTCAATTAATTTATACAATTACTACTATTTTGCTTTGCATAAATATTTGAGTTTGCCTTTTGTTTTCATTACAAAATGTTTCTGACAAGCAGACTGAAATATAATTGTACTCCATATGGTAAATTTTGTTTGGAAATATTATTAATCTTAAATATAAGTGCAAAAACAAATCAATGGCAGTTTTTATATGCAAGATTGTGTTTTCTGTAAACAAGGACCGTAATATTCTCATTTATAGCTTGTGTGTCCCTTGATCTTTTTCCTTCACCCAAGTGATTGAAGTTTTCTAATAATATATTCACTTAGAGAATCAATCTTTATAATCCAAAGCTTTCCAACTTCTTCCACATAGAAACATATTAGCAAATTTATAGAAAACAATTTTGAGAATTCTTCCAAACACTTTGAACTACTCTTAGACTTTAGAAGGACTTTGAATATTATAATACTACCTTGGGCTTTATATATCAAATATCTCTAACAGAAATTCTGATTTTTTCCTAGATAAAATACTTTTGAATTTATACATTTTAAAATTAGGGATGTTTGAACATACAGAATTTCCTTAGTTGAGGGCTTTTCTGAATCTAGTTTTTGAGAGTATATTTTTTTTTTTTATTTTGGGAGGTGAGGTTATGGTAGCAGGAGGTTTGTGTAGATTCCACTAAAAACAAATTTCTTAAACTTTTATACATTTGTATTTGTTCATGCTCAGTTTGTTTATTTTTTTTCCAAAATAGGTTTTCAAGATAGCCCCACAGTTTTCTCAAATAAAACATCTTCCTCCAATTGCCTCCCAAATTCTTGGTATGTGTAGGTGTTTGTGTGTGTATGCGTGCATTCATGCATGTGTATGTATGCATGCACATATGTGTTTGTGTATTGACAATACACCGATATATCTGTTTTATCATATTATAAAATCTTATTTAAAAATATACTTTTATTCTCTTACAGACTCAATGCCTCATGTTCATGAGGTTAGCTGGCTTTGAAGTTACTGTGAAGCTGAGAACGACCTTAAACTTCATATCCTCCTGCCTTTCTTACTACAAGAACTGGAAATGTAGATGTGCTAGCATTTTGCCAAAACCTGCAGAATTTATAAACCTCAGTGATACTGATGAATGTTTAGAGCTGGCATATTTCCACATTAACCTAAAGATTCACTTGCTCACATAGAATTTTGTTTTGAGATATTAGGTTGCTCTCAGTGCTTCCAAGAAGCTAACTCCTTGGCTTTAATGAGTCTTTAAGTGTCTCAGATGATAGATTGTTGAACTTTTTATAAAAATCCATTAATTTTGTAATGCAGTAAATTATTCACTGCCATATCTTATTGATATTCAACTTTAATAGTATAAAAAAATAATTTATATTTGTAAATAAATCTTTGAAACAGTCATTTGTTTCTTTATTTGGGCTTATCTAATTTTTCTCATTTTGCATCTTGCAAACAGGGTCTACTTTTACTTTAAGTGTTGACTTAGAACTCCCTGTATAGACCAGGCACTCTTCAAACTTGCAATGATTTTCTTATATCCTTTGGTGCTCAGTGCTGAAACTAGAAGTTGTAACATAGTCTCAGACTACAATTCAACATTTTAAATTAAATAATGTTTTCGTGTTTTTTATAATTTGCATCTATACTATAACCCAAGGTACTGAAAACTGGTTATCATCCTAATTGGGCCCACACAATGCTAGGTCACTAGCTGTGGTTCACAACATGAAGCTTATATTAGATAATATCTGTCCTTATATCCTGCAGCTCACTGCCTTTTCTCCATCACGTCCTTCTTACAAGGCTCACACAGCAAATTCTTTCAGGTTTTATATATATTGCTTTACTCTAATGTTTAATATTTTCCATTCTTCTTAGATTTCATAAATCTTATTTAGGAAGATACTTTTAAAATTTATATTTTTAGAATCTTTAAAATAATTTCCTAGTTGTAATATTTTGAAACAAAATGTTGATACATTTTAGTTTCCTTTTCTGTTATTGTGGAAAATCCTCTGCCAGAACAGTATAAGAGACATAAGGCTTATTTCCACTCCCAGATAAAGATTATATTCCATTGTTATGGGAGAACTCAAAACGACATGCATATGGGAAGAACCTAGTCATATATCATTCACAGTAAGGAAGCAGAGAGAAATGGTATATTTATATACCATCATATATATATATATATATATATATATATATATATATATATATATCATACCATCATATACCTGATGCTCAGCCCTCAGTTTTTACTTACACTGTACATGAACAACCTGGAAAATGTCCCACAGAATGAGCATGTCTGGTAATCTCAATTGATGCAATCAATATCATCTTTCCCAGGCAGGGTTAGTGACCCAAATCCCAGGTGATAATGAATCTATGAAGTGGTCAACATTAACCATAGCATATAATATCACCATATTTATATAGTTTACAATTATTATTAAAGATACAAAATGTCAACAAATAAAGTTATAAAATTTCTACTATAATAGTCATAGAAGAACACTTATATAAATGCAATAAGCTTGGAAGTACCTAATTACAAATTACATAGGAATCTTTATCATAGCATTTAGCAGCTAGAATCACTGATAGAAGTTTTAAAAATTAAAATTACTTTAAATTATAATTACTGATAGATTGCTATGTATCTTGTGAAAGAGCTTAATAAGCAGCCATAATGTAGACAATAAATAGGGAATGATGACTTATTAACTAATAATAGCAATCCTTTAAATTAAAAAAACCTCCCCATCCCCTCAGCTGCAGAGTCATGCAGGTACTCCCTAAAAGTCTAACAGTCTTGCCAACCAGGGAATCAGATAGGCCATTGTCACTCCTCCTCTCCTCCAATTCCAAACCCATAGCCTTATCTTCAGCTTTGTGTAAGACCACCTGTCGTGGGATGTGTGAATGTTGGACCCTAGAATTCAATTACTGAGGAAGAGTCATCCCAAGAAAACACTCTCACACTGCAGTTGATGTAAAAGCATGAGGATTTTAATTCTGTCAAGACAAGCACCCCGAATAGCTGGTACAGGCTACTTTTAAAGGAAAGAACCACAGAATCAAAGAGGGGTTGCAGCAGTCATTTGTCAGCTTTTGTGGCTAGTTCATTTAATGGTCAGCTAGCTATGATGGATCATTGCTATGGTGATTGCTTGGTTGGTTGAACAAGGAGACACACATGCAGCGCATCTGCAGGTCATTTTGCCCCAGTTCCAGGACCTGGGTCTATTGAAGACAAACTACAAAGAGGATGGAGAGTTCCTGGGAAAGTATCCAAAGCTCTAGTGGAGGTGTGTGGGTGTTTCAGGTTCCTTGTTTCCAAGGGTAGGGGGAGCACTAATGGTGAGAGGCCTCAGAAATGGCATCAGAGTTGTCTTAAAGTTCTACATGTACACTGTATGAAGATGTATTTGCTGTGCTTGGTGTGATAAAAGATTGAACAGCCAATACCTAGGCAAGAGGAATTTAGGCTGGGGAAAGAAATATAAAGAGAAATCATGGAGAGCAACAGGCCAGACAGACAGACACAGAGGAAGTAGGAAAGAAGGACATATGGAAGGAAATAAAGGTTAAAGAAAAGATGAGAGGAAAAAAAATCAGTCAAAGAGAAACTGGTTAAATTAAGTTAAAAGAGTTAGTGGCACCAGCCTCAGCTAAGGCTGGATATTCATAATTAATAATTAGTATCTGTATCTTTGTTTGGGAGCTGGTTGGTGGGCCATAAAAAATTTCAGCTACAAAACTCTCCTTCCTCTTTGTCCCATTCCTAGGGATCTAAGAAGATCCTAGTGGCATATCTAGGTTTCCTCTTTCCTGCAGACCCTCTCAGTACCCTTCCCTTCTAGCCCATCTGAATTCCTTAATGGCAGCTCCCAATACAAAGAAACAAGTTCTCCCAAGATCTCTAGTGGCCCCAACTGGCAGGATCCCAGAAACATTTCCTAACGGTAAACCAACAGCCACGAATTCTGTTAAGAACCAGAGAGGTCAACAGAAACTAAGGAAAGGAACATTCACCCAAAAAACAAAAAGTCTGATATCACATATTTACAAGAGTTGCAAAGGGATAGGTCTAGATGTCATTATGAAGAACAAACAAAACAAAACCAAAGGAGAAAGATGAACACCAAACCTTGGGATCTGAGGGTGATTGGGGTGTATTGGATAAAACTCCCAAATAATTAGTAAAAAACTCTGTGTTGGGGAAATATTCAAGATATGAAATTATAATTGGAATTAGTAAAACCCACTCTGAGGGATACTATTGGCTGCATGGACTCTTCACCATATGGACTAGTCTTTACAATACTGAAAAGTACTCTGCATGCTACCAAAGAAGAAAGGTGATCACCAAACCTTGTGATCTACAGCTGTGACCTTCCCACAAGAAGAGTTGCTGCAATTGTAGAACACGGTGAGTGGGTGCTCTCATTCACTATCTGATTGAAAATAAGGCACAGGATATGAGATGGAAACAATCTCAATCCTGCTTGAGTGGCCAATATCCTGAAACAAACCAGATTGGTCAGGTACCTAGGGGAAAACCTAATATTACTGTTCTGATAAATGAATATATCAATAAAATTGGCCCTAATGACTTTCTGCTATACTCATATATCAGTGCCTTGCTTGGCTATCACTAGAGAAACTTCCCACATTCAATTGATAGGAGCAAATACAGAGATCCACTTTTGACCAATAAGCAGAGAAGGGGAGGCCTTGAAATACTCAGTCCTAAATGTGAAGTCTCCAATAAATCCTTCCCCTAAGAGGTCAGGGAATCCTAGATAACTAGATGCATAAAGACTGTAAGAGCAAGAGAGGGCTAAGAACACCAAAGAAATAAGTCCCTCTAACAGAGTAGTACTGACACACATTTGAACACACAGAGACTTTGACATCATATACAGAGTCTGAGTATGTCTCTGCCTGATGGGATCTCAGCTCTGAGAGAAGTGCTAAGCTCATCCCTAACCCAGAAGTTATCTCCAATTGATTGACACTAAGAAATGAAAAACTAGTTCTCTATAATGGAGTCTCAGTGAGGATACAAGCCAGACTTAAGGTCACACCCCAAGCCCCCAAGCCTAGCAGTAGGTGCCCAACAGAAAATGAACTTATTTGCATCCTTGCTGCTGCTTTATCTCATATTTTATATGTTCTTTTTCCTCAGGGTGTGTATATATATATATATATATATATATATATATGATATTTTATATAATATATAATATAATTTTCATATATATAACGGTTTTCAATTTTGTAGTTTTGGAAGATAACTATGTATAAGAATGTGCATCTCTCCATCTATTTGTGTTTCTCTTAATTTGGTGGGCTGTCTTTTCTTATATTTGTTCCTATTCTAGTTTGCCATTTCTGTTTTATCTTATTTGATTATTCTTTAGATGCCTCTTAGATTTCTAAAGAGTGGCCAAATGGGATGGATTCATGTGGGAGGAGATATTGAGGCAATTCTAGGAAGAATTGGGGTAGAAGTAACCATAATTCATTTTTAATAAAATAAATAAATAAATTACAACTAATTTTGGAATTGAAATCCACTAGTGAGATTGACCAATATGAAATTTTACATAGATATTAATGAAATTAAATAACTACATTTTTAATTTTTTCTTTAATTCTGATATTATAATATAATCATATCCTTTATCCATTCCCTTTTCTCTCTACAAACCCTCCCATATATTCCTCCTTGCTCTTTTTCAAATTCAAGGCTCATTTTTATTAACTACTGATGCATGATAATGATTAACTAAAGGATTTAGACAAAACACACAAGAAACTTACTACTCAGTGTGAACACAATGAGATTTGAAGTCCACTTATCTCTAACTAAATATTTGTGACATATGATATTTGATAAAATAATTCCCAATCGATAAGAATTCCTTACTGTTTTTTGGCCAAAATAATTTACTGCTGATAAGACTTAGTTACTGTCAAAGAAGAATTATATATACATAAATAACACAAAGTAACTAGAAGTTTTACTAAGAAAGCCTATGAGTATATCCCTTGACCTAACTGAAGACAGCTGCAGTCGCAACAGAATAAGTGACCTAGTTAGTTGAAGACAGAATGTCCTTTAGGAATCAGTCCATTTGGGCATCTTTTCTTGCTTCCGGTGTCTACCTGTGTTCCATGACTCTTAAACCTTACTCTGTGAAGAGGACACGGTGGGATTCAGCACTTTAAGAGTCCATTACTCTAATCTGTATTTCTTTTCCATAATTTGAAATTGTGATGACACTACTTTCACATGCTTAATCCAAAAGAAATTAACTAAATTGGAGTCAGGTGATTGGTGATTTGCACTGCACATCAAGAATCTAAGCTACTTCTTCTTTGTATCAAGCCCAATAACAGATTCTGAAGAATTATAACAAGGATATTATTCAGAAGCCTTCATTGTTTGTCTTCTCTACAGAATTATCCAAAAAAAAAATTCACCCTCAGCTTTTAAAAGAAACACTTTCAGCTTTGTGTTCTATTTGATAAATTTTGAAGATATTTTCACTCAACCAAACTGTGTACTATTACAATTACAAAACAATAGGACATCAATGAAATCAAAGCTTTTCAAAGGAAGATTTATGTTTTTAGCTAGACATGTGATATTCTAAATCCAGAGAGACAGACAGGGAGAAAGAGGGAAAGAGATACACATGCACACAAACACAAATATACACACTTACATACTTATATGTGCTCTCAAAAATAGAACGTAAATTTAACATTATAAGAGAAATACATAGTTGTTAACCAGATACTCTAACATTATTCTTTTTATTTTTAATCGTTTATATTTTAGGAGATAACTCTCCTTTGCTCCAAATAAATCGTTAGAGTGCTTTGGTATTTCATCAGTTTGTTGACATGACACTCTGACCCTCATGATCAAGATGATCCAATTAAGTCCCAGAAAGAAACAGATCCTAGAAGTGGAATTATTAGCATATAGATAATGAGAAAAAGTAGTAGAAATCAGTTACATTATTTCATTATAACAGTTTTCTTACTTTAAATTTCTTCAGATTAAGGTATGTTATCATCTATAAATTGTGTACATTTAAGACACATAAAATTAATAATTCTTATCTACAATGCTTACAAGTTTTTCTTCTATTTAATAATTTTAAATGATGATCCAGAGATGATTAATGATGACTGTTTATTATAGTAATTATTAGAAATGGAATATTGATACATAATATAGATACATATATTATAATGTAAAAGACACATGCATAAGAAACACAGATGAAAGAAAATGGACCTTTTATAAAATAGCACATAAACAATAAGGCATACATGTTATGCTTGTATGAAAATTAACTTAAAAAAATTTAGTCAACAATTATGACATTTTAACAAGAGTATTCATGTAATTTCAGAAGTGGAAACACTATTTTAACTAAAATATTGCTGGAAGAAAAGTCATTTTAAAATTTATATACATTTTTCATTTATGTGGAAAATATTCTAGCTCCACTAATTATATCTTTTGCAAATCAACTGGAGAATTGTAATGTTGTATAATCCATTTTTGTAGAATCTCATTTCTGTTCAGTTTATTTATTTAAACTGAAAAATAATTGAAATTTTTATTCCCCTAAAATAAAACTACTCTTCTCAAAGTAAAATTTTCTATTGTATGCAAATTATCTTCCAAATAGGTGAAATACCAGAAGTTAAGCTATCCAAAATAATCATTCACATCCATATTTTAGCACAAGTCAGCTTCAACGATAGTTCCTGTCCTTAAAGATCATTGAAATTGCCTTAATGCATTTCAGCAATAATATTTTAAAGGGAACTTTCATGTATGAGTTCAATGATAATATTAAGCATATTTAAAATTATTTTGTTCCATAATGACATAAGTATATGCTTAACTAATGTTTTAAATATAATGTATTAAAGGATTTGTGAAATAAACTATATAAAGCAATTTATTTACGATTCAAAAACATATACATATCTTTAATGTTTTTTCCTATTAAATATCTTTAGTTCTCAATTTCTACTAAATTTATTTGAAACAAGAACAAATATTGCACAAAGGAAAGACCCATAGAAAATAAAGCAAGCTATAACATGTATAAATAGCATCTTTAGAAATTGGTGCCTAAGTAAATAAGAGGTTAATTTGTACTGATTAGATATAAATATTTTAATTACTTGTTTTAATTCTTATGGGGTACATATATTGTGTTATGAGTATTTGTGAGCATGATCGTGTGGAGTCCATAGAATAACCTCTGTGAAGCCAATTCCCTCTTCCACTTTTAGGTGACTTCTGGGCATGCTATTCAGGTCAACAGGTTTTTCTAGAAAGTACCATTCCCTGCTATTCCTACCTTTAATCCTAATACCATGTGTACTCATCAAGTTTGGTTGAAGACTTGGTAGAAGACTTTATATTTCAAACAAACAATGTTTGAGGTATTATGTAATAGGAAAATATACATTGTGTTGGCTGGTGTTTATCACTACCTAAACAATAGTATACAAATTAACACTACCTAAGCAATCACACCCCTAACTTGTTCCTAAGTACATTTGAGAGAAATAATGTTTTCATAAACTTTAGTGAAAAATCAAAGTTAAAAATAAACTTCATTAAGTTGTAATAACTCAGAAACTCTTTCTACCTGTGGTGAGACTACAAGAATACATGAAATTTTCTACCTTTTTTTTCCTTCAAAGTCTGTGTCCAAGAACTGATTGTTGATTGACAATCCATTAATCAGGGAGAGTAGGCTTTCTGGCTTTAAGTACACAGCCTTGCCTGGAGAAAAATGCTAGATTTGTTGTTTAAATGCCATCTGAAAAATGTGTGCTGAACATACCTGAAAGAATAGCCGACGACTTTGCTAAGTTTTCAGAATACTTCTTATGAAAGATTTTGTGGCTGCTTGCCAATTTACTTTAAGTAATTGTATTATGAAGTGCAAAATTTGGTCCAAAACTTACTTTTGTTCAGGCTAGATTGATGTTGTAAAGTGTTGTAACTAACATTTTTGCATCTTATTTTTGACAGGTGATGTTATCAAATTATCTATAAATGTTATCAAAGTATCCTTATACTTTGCCTAATTAATTTTAATTATATTGGTCAACAAAATTTCAATAATTCATTGGTAAATTGTAGACAGCTGAACCTGTGACATGGGAAGTTACACAAAATTTACCTTTTGCTTGTGAATGTCATAAAATTTTAGAAATGTGAACATTTAAGCCTAAAAACAAAAAATCAAACATGTAGCTCTTCATTTCTTTAAATTCCTCTACCCTGGTTGGTATAAGCTATGATTACAGGATTATATCAAGAAGGAAGCTCAGCTTCCTAATTTCTGTGTGTTTGTGAAAATTAAAAAAATCTTAGTTGTTTTATTGTTTCTGTCTTATTAGGAAATTTAATAATTATAATCATAACCACAATAACAAGAAAACAGGGAACATGCTTTTAAAACAGATGTCCTCAACCTGTGTTTCTTGAACTTTTGGGGTCCAATGACCCTTTCACATGGTTAACTAAGACCATTAGAATACACAAATATTTCATTATGATTCATAACAGTAGCAAAATTACAGTTATGAAATAACAAAGAAAATAGTTATAGTTGGGGTCACCACCACATGAGGAGCTGTTTTAAAGGGTCACAGAATTAAGAAGATGGAGAATAACTGATTTTCATCTCCTATATTTTGTTTGGCAGCATGATCTCTTAGGAAAATCGCTCTAAAAGAAAGCATTCTCAAATTCATCTCTTATAATCCTTGAATTTCTCATATTCTCTACTGCCTAAGATCACATACCCTTATTTACATAGAAATTGGTTTTACAAGTTAAAATTATCATCTCATAAATTCACTCATTTTTATACTTTTAATAATGTAAGGCATCCAATCATTCTCTTCCTAATTAAAGTAAAACACTCAGCTTACAATATTCAAACAAAACAAAGAGCATTAAAAATAAGAGGAACAAAGAGTAGTTTTAGATTACTTTCTTTGCCTCTACTTGCGTGCCTCCTTACAACTTTGGGACTCAAGCAAACAAGAAGCAGCAATGACAATGACCTCCATTTGCCAAATTCAGTCGAATATTCTGAGAAGACAGGAACAACCTGTATTTCTCAGTTCACTCATATTCTGAAAGGATAGGTGATATTTTATCTAGAATTCTATATTATGAATCTGCCTTAAAAAGTTTACCTACCAGAGTAACCCACTAGTTTTCACAAATGAGATTTTCAATAAAATAAAATAAAATAATATTTATTTTATAGTGCTCAGGATTCACATAGGTGAGTCAAGTACCTCTGGATGATACACTTGAGATGTTAGGAGAGAATGTACTTACCAACTCATTCATGTTCTTAGCAGGAATAAGGTCCTTTCAGTCCCACAGTATCCCCTGTGAAATTAGTGGCCCATCTGTCTTCAAATGGGCAGTAATGAATAGAGTGGGCATAACTTGATTCTGGGACCTTCTTTGTTGCTTTTTAAATTTTTTTCTTGTATAAACTGAAAATGATCTTTGAAATCAAGACTCATGTAGAATCAAGTTTATTTGCAGAATCTAGTATATTCTCCTGATCTAAAGGTCCTGTTGTATGTAACACTCCACTGTTTCTTCTTAATGCAGTATACTTATAAGTTCCCATGATTAATCATAAACAACATTGAGGAACAATGGTGTAATTCTGCTTTCTGTGGCATCCATAAATTGATATTTTCTACACAGTTTAAACAACATGCTTTAGTGGTAATTTCTACTGAATTGTTCAATTCTATTATTTTCTTACTAATGCTAATTTCTTATGATTTTGAGATATTCTTTTCCAGAACTGATTTACTATTAGAATTTTTATATATTTACTAGACATTAGCAATAATTAGTATTATAGTATTTCTCACAAGGTGAAAGCATTAATGACTCTATGTTAAACATTGCTATTTTAATGCAACTGTACAAAATCCTTAAACTATCTCACATAGCTTCTATACTTCCTTTTTCTTTATACTGAATGAGAACATCACTTATGTTGCTTTTAGTATGAGGAGCGTCATCTTTAGCTTCATGGCTCACCTCCTGATAGGCTGTTGATGCACAATGCAATCGTTTCCTATTTCCCCTTTTTTAGGCTTTTGAGTTCATTTTAAACTCAAAGGAAACTTCAGGCCTCCCTTCTTCATGCTTTTTCTCAAGGGGAAAATCATTATATAGATATTTAGAAAGTTTCAGTCCGTGAGCGTGAAGAAAAAAGGAATGTACATGACTTAGCAATCTGATCTCCTAATAAAACATTCTATCTCTCTCAATGAATAGCTGGATCTTAAGGGGACTGAAACATCATTTTGATAATAAACCAGGGCAAAGTCACAGTGTGACAAGAACCTATTCCAGAAACAAGAAATATGATAGGGGAAAGGTTTTGGGCCATCCACCTATGAGCCACATGGGGAAAATCTCTGCTTTCTAAGTTTCTCTTTTTCATCCTGAACTGTTTCTGACAAATTCATGTCTAAGAAGGAAAAGTCCATGTCAGCTGTATAAAACAGATATAGAAGAAATCCTGGTAACAGAAACACTAGCGAAATGTGTTTGAGTCTTTATTGCTAAACCAAGTTTAAATAGTCACTATTCGCATGGAAAAATTTATACTTTGTCTCATTCACTTGCTTCTTTATTTATGGAATGGAATTTTTATATTGTATATGGTTTTCAAAACTGATTTCAAGTCATAAACATTCGATCTCTCATTGAACCATCCACTTGTTTTTAAAAAAGAATGCAGAATTAAAATACATTTTACTGAGTCCAGGATTATAGGAAAGTCCATATCTTAAATGCCAGTACTTGTTGAAAGAGATTGATTGCTGTGAGTTCAAGGACAGTCTGGGATAGAGAATAAGCTACAAGGTAGCTAGGGATCCATAGTGAGGACCCTTCTAAACAAACAAACAAATGAACAAACAGCTTCGCTCAATGATGACCTTTAGATATTTCCCATGGGTTCAGATTATGTAAAGGGTTCCCTCCAAAAGTGTGCTCTGGAAAGCACAATGTCTGTTCAATTCAAGAGTGTTGTTAAGTGAAATATGGTCTATTGTTTTGATATCTATCCCCTTTCTCATACAAAACTTTTTCAAATTTTGGGAATTTTACAGGTGTTTGTAATAAAAATATGATTACGGATTGTGCCTATGTCATATTTACCAGAAAGAAGATTGATCTGTTTCTAACCATAAGAGAAATGGACATCAATTATAGAATTATAACTTCTTGAACGTACAAGTGTTGAAGGTGCCTCGTAAACAAGAATACTGATATTGAACTCACTTTGGCACAACAGAGAATAATTACTTTTGCTGTGTTAAATTAGTAAATCATGTGTTAAAAGCATTCCACTAAATATTTAACAACTTCCTAGATGTTAACTATGCGGTAGCACACATATAGAAAACCCAAGGGCCATTTACATATGTATTGGCTGACTATGCTCAGGGTTACCAGTCATGTATTCATGGCCTATTTTCCATAGTGGTAATAGTTGAATACACTCTATTGTTTCTTGCTTGTTTGTTTGATTCTTTCTTTGTTTCACAACATGGTAGTCAACATATACCTTTATCACATAAATCAAATTCTTTAAACTACCAGAAGAATAATAGCAAAATAATCATAGAAAATAGCAAAATCCACTGTCTGGGAATGAGTTTATGATAAAAGTATGTCAGAAGTACAGGAAGAGTAGGTAAAGTTACAGATTTGAAATTCCATTTTTTCTTTTTATTATTATTATCATTACAAATTTTCACCTCCTCCCCTCATCCCATTTCCCTCCCCCTCCCCCCACCTCCCCTCCTCCTCCCTCTCCAGTCCAAAGAGCAGTCAGGGTCCCTGCCCTGTGGGAAGTCCAAGGTCCTCCCCCCTCCATCCAGGTCTAGGAAGGTGAGCATCCAAACAGACTAGGTTCCCACAAAGTCACTACATGCAGTAGAATCAGAACCCAATGCCATTGTCCTTGGCTTCTCAGTAAGCCCTCATTGTCAGCCACATTCAGAGAGTCTAGTTTTATAACATGCTCCATCAGTCCCAGTCAAGCTGGCCTTGGTGTGCTCCCATTAGAACAGCCCCACTGCCTCAGTGGGTGGACGCACCCCTCGAGGTCATGCTTCCTTGCTCATGTTCTCCCTCCTTCTGCTCTTCATCTGTACCTTGGGAGCTCAGTCCAGTGCTCCAATGTGGGTCTCTGTCTCTATCTCCATCCATTGCCAGATGAAGGTTCTATGGTGATATGCAAGATATTAATCCGTGTGGCTATGGGACAAGACCAGGTCAGGCACCCTCTCCTCAGCTGCCCAAGGAACAAGCTGGGGACATCTCCTTGGATGCCTGGGGACCCCTCTAGAGTCAAGTCTTTTACCAATCCTAAAATGGCTCCCTTAATTAAGATACATACTTCCCTGCTCCCATATCCAACCTTCCTCCATCCCAACAGTCCCATTCCCCCAAGCTCTCCCCATTCTCCCCTTCTCACTTCTCTCCCCCCATCTCCCCTTACCCCCACACCACCCCCACCCCCAAGTTTCCAATTTTTGCCTGGCAATCTTGTCTACTTCCATTATTCAGGAGGATAACTATATGTTTTTCTTTGGGTTCATCTTCTTATTTAGCATCTCTAGGATCCCGAATTATAGGCTCAATGTCCTTTATTTATGGCTAGAATCTACTTATGAGTGAGTACATACCATATTCATTTTTTTGGATCCAGGTTACCTCACTTAGGACAGTGTTTTCTATTTTCATCCATTTGCATGCAAAATTCAAGATGTCATTGTTTTTACCACTAAAACTGAGAAGTTTCTGTAAAGCAAAGGACACTGTCATTAAGACAAAAAGGCAACCTACAGATTGGGAGAAGTTCTTTACCAACCCTACATCAGAGAAAGGTCTGATCTCCAAAATATATAAAGAACTCAAGAAACTAGAGTTTAAAATGCTAATTAACCCAATTAAAAATTTGGGCCTTGAACTGAACGGAGAATTCTCAACAGAATAAATTCAAATGGCCAAAATACACTCAAGGACATTCTCAACCTCCTTAGTGATGAGGGAAATGCAAATCGAAACAACTTTGAGGTATTCTGTTTAAAAGTAACAGTGATTTCAGTTTTGTGGCTTTAGGATCTAAGGAAACAGCTAACATAAATTTTACATAGCTGAACAATTAATTTTATTGCCCATAGAGTTCTCAATGAAGCATGTGTTATTTTACTTTCGTAATGATGTAAAAATATGAATAAGTCAAATTCATGCCAAAGAAATAGGACCCTTGGCCACATTTCTAACTTAAATAATATAGAAAATGTAGAATTTTGGAAGAATATCTTGAACAAATTTAAAGTAGTACTTTATTTTATCTTTAAAGCAATGGATAAAATCATTTCTGTGTATTTTCTATTTCTGAATTACTTTAGATAGCCAATAATATTAAGCAACAATGGAGACCTGGGACATTGTATAGTCTTTCCCATTCCTCTTTTTACAATGCACTACATTTAAAGGCTTATTTAAAGTTCTACTCAGCCTTGAGTTCATAATTACTGATAACCCAGGAGATGTTCAGTAGAAAAATGCATCAAGGTAACATGAATTTATAAAACACTTTATATTTTGTGAACTTGAAATAGATGCGATTGAAACTTGTCATCTTACTAAAATTTGTGTGTAAATTAAAATTGTATGTTAGCAAGTGTTCACAATCATTAGAAGATAGGAAAAGCCAGGCACACATCTCAGTCACCTCACGACATTTTCCACAGAGACTGTACAAGGTAAGCTCTGCCACTTTAACTCAGTCCATGCTCACAACTGGACAGGGTATGGAGATAGTCTTGGGAAATACAGTGACACAATGTCTTTCTGCTCCAGGTCCAGTTAGAGAGAATCCCAGGCCCAAGTCTGTTAGCTATTGGTAATGACAGGATCTCATAGAGACTTTTGGGTGTAGAGAGCTCAGCCCAATGCTTGGCTGTGGATCTCTACATCTGCTTCCTTCAGTTTTTGGATGAAGGTTCTATGATGACAATTAGGGTAGTCACCAATCTGATTACTGGAGATGACTAGTTCTGGCGATCTCTCCACTTGGTTTGTTTCTGGGGTCCCTAGCAGTGACACCAGTATTTGCTTTTGGCCCGTGAGCTGGTTTATTGAAGCCAATTCTCTATGGTGGGATGCCTCGCACAGCCTTGATACAGAGGGGAGAGCTTGGTCCTGCCTCAACTCAATATGCCATGCTTTATTGACTACCATGGGAGGCCTGGCCCTTTCTGAGGAATGAATAGAGGGGTTAGAAAGGATGTTGCAGGAGCGAATGGGAGGGAGAGAATGGAGAAAAAACTAAGGCTAGTATGTAAAATAAAAATAATGATAATAATAATAAAGAGTATTGGGAGTATAAAAGTCAAAGGCACTCTTCAATTTTCTTTTGAAATATACTTTTGATTTAAATAGACTTACACATCTTTCCCATTTCTAATGTTTACTTAGTTTAAGATATGTCTTCATTTCTTTATTCTTCTCCCATATATTGTATCCTACCGGTTTCCCTTTCCTTCTCTTCTACCAGCAGTCCCCCTGGCCCAAAAACAGGGTTTTCCTTCAGAAGAGAGCAGGCCTTCCAGGGTTATCAACTGCACAGCAATTTACAATATATTAGGCAAAACCCCTCATATCAAGGCTGGGCAACACAGCAGGAAGAGAAGTGTCCTAAGAACAGGCAAAGTAGTCAGAGACACACTCTTTTCATGAGGATTTCCACAAGAACACCTAGTTACACAACCATAGCCTATTTGCAGAGGACAAAGCTCAGACCAATAAAGGCTCTGATTGTCTCTCAGGTCTTTTTGATCCTCTATAAGCCCTGTTTATTTGAATGTGTGGGCCATGTTCCTGTGGTATCCTTGACCCATCTGACTCCTACAGTTCTTCCTTTCCTTCTTCAGGGTCGTTCCCTGAGTTTAGTTATGATCAAATTGTCCCTTAGTTTTGATTTTCTTTTGTCCCATATCAGGTGGCTCTTTTGACGTGACAGAGGAACTTGGGTTTAGAGAAGGAACAAACTATGCTCCAATTCCAAAGCCAGGTTTAATTTTTTCCCCACAAGTACAAAAGCCCTTCTTTTTTTTATAGCAACATGGATGCTTAAATACCCAGCAGTCAATGGCCAACAGGTGAAAATCCCATCCTCTGATCCTCTATGAAAGGCACAGCTTTTAGTAACTCCATTTAGAAGGTTCTAGCAGGGAAGAGCAGCTGAAGACCAGGACTCCAATTGGTCCCAACACTTAACTAGCAGAAAATATGTTTAAAGTATACTTTTGATAAGGAACTGTTTCTAAAATATACAGAAAGCTAATGGTCAGCATTCCAAATTAATATCACCTATGGAAATATTGGCAGATATTTCACTAGAGAAATGTTGTGGGATTATTAAACATGTAACAACTCATTCATTGTCATTAAACATGATCACCTGTATAATTTACAAATAAGCTGCTAAGTGATTATTATCAAATCCTTAAGAGAGTTAATATTTTAAAATATATGTTAGTAGTAGTAGTAGTAGAATTTGGTAGCAATCACTAATAGGAACAAATTTCCTGTTGAATTTGAATTAGATGATACCCTAGATATTAATCATACAAGGAACTAATAACAAGAACTCTAAATAAAAGCTACTGGCATATGCAAAACTCAGGGATTTTACATATGTGTGTGTATGCATGTGTGTATGCATGTATGTATGTATGTATGTAAGTTTTTTGAAACAGTTTCTCTGAATAACTTTGGTGTCTGACCTGAAGTTAGCTCTTTCTGACTAAACTCACCTTAAACTTAAAGAGATCCACCTGCCTCTGCCTCCCAAATTCAGGAACTAAAGGCCTGCACCACGACCACCTGGACATTTCTCTTAAGAGAGTAAACAGGATAGACTCCCAGGTCACCCTGCAGTGCTGGCTCCACCCTGCTAAGCTCTCCTGCCTGCCATCCCAGCTTCCATCAAGGTACAAATTCCTATATTTCTCCCTTCCCACTGGGGCCATAAAATTTCCCCAGCTCAGCTGCATTGCATGCTGGGCCTGCTCTGTAGGCGCATCCCAGAAAGAGGGAGTGCCTGTGCTTCAATAGCCTGCCTGAGGAAAGGTAGGCATTCTATCAGTGAATTCCCTGCTCAACAAGTGAACCTGACCCGGTATCAGCAGTGCCAATAGAGAGCATTTGAACGAAGAAATGGGCAGACGCCAAGGCAAGACCTCCTCCAACAATCTGAAAAACAACATGAAAACACCAGATCCCAACGACTCTACAATAGAAGGACTTGAATACTCTAACCCAGAAGAAGTGGGAAAAAGTGCCATTATGAAAGCAATAGAGTCCCTTAAACAGGATATGAATAACTCCCTTAAAGAATTGGACGAGAAGTAAAAAAAAAAAAAGTTTGAAGACATGAGTATAGAAATGGATGAGAAATATAACAAAAAGTTTGAAGAAATAAGTAAATCAGTGAATGATACCCTGAGAAACCAAGAAAAAACACTCAAACAGGTAAAGGAAACAGTCCAAGAATTGAAAACTGAAATGGAGGCAATGAAGAAAACACAAACCGAGAACCGGCTGGATATGGAAAACCTAGGTAAACGAATGGAGACTACAGAATCAAGCATAACCAATAGAATACAAGAGATAGAAGAACGAATCTCAAATTCTGAAGATACCATAGAGAAAATAAATGCTTTGGTCGAAAAAAAAACGGCAAATCCAACAAATTCTCTTCACAAAACATTGAGGAAATCTGGGACACAATAAAAAAACCAAATCTAAGAATAATAGGGATTGACGAAGGAGAAGAACTGCAGATCAAAGGCCCAGAAAATATATTCAACAAAATTATAGAAGAAAACTTTCCCAATTTAAAGAACGAAATTCCTATGAAGGTTCAAGAAGCATACAGAACACTGAATAGACTGGCTCAAAAAAAAAAAAAAGTCCCCTCGCCATATAATAATCAAAACACAAAACATACAGATTAAAGAAAGAATATGAAGAGCTGCAAAGGAAAAAGGTCAAGTGACTTATAAAGGTAAACCTATTAGGCTTGCACCAGACTTCTCTATGGAAACCATGAAAGCCAGAAGATCCTGGATAGAGGTACTGCAGAAACTAAGAGACCATGGATGCAAACCCAGACTACTATACCCAGCCAAGCTATTGTTCACTATCAACGGAGAAAACAAAATATTCCAGGATAAAAATAAATTTAAACAATTCGTAGACACAAATCCAGCCTTACAGAAAGTAATAGAAGGAAAATCGCAACCCAAGGAATCCAACATTGCCAACACTGTCTACAATAACTCAGACATCTAGCGACCCTTCACAACCACAACTCAAAGAAGAGAAACACACAAACTCTACTACACACAGGCACAAAAAAAATAATAACTGGAGTCAACAACCACTGGTCATTAATATCACTTAATATTAATGGACTCAACTCACCTATAAAAAGGCACAGACTAAGAGACTGGATAAGAAAACAGGATCCAACATTCTGCTGTTTACAAGAAACACACCTCAACCACAAAGATAGACATCTACTCAGAGTAAAGGGTTGGGAAAAGGTTTTCCAAGCAAACGGACCTAAGAAACAAGCGGGCGTGGCCATTCTAATATCTAACAGAATTGACTTCAAACTAAAATCAATCAGTAGAGATGGAGACAGACATTTCATACTCATAACAGGAACAATTCATCAGGAGGAAGTCTCAATCCTGAATATAAATGCCCCTAATATAAAAGCACCCACTTATGTAAAAGAAAAACTTTTAGAACTCAAGGAAGTCATCAAACGACACACACTAATAGTAGGAGACTTCAACACTCCTCTCTCACCAATGGACAGGTCAATCAGACAGAAACCAAACAGAGAATTGAGAGACCTATTGGAGGTATTGAATCAAATGGACTTAACAGACATCTATAGAACACTCCACCCAAATAGGAAAGAATATACCTTCTTCTCTGCAGCTCATGGAACCTTCTCAAAAATTGACCACATACTCGGTAACAAAGCAAACTTACACAGATACAAAAAAATATTAGTAATCACCTGTGTCTTGTCAGATCACCACGGAATAAAGTTAGAATTCAATAACAATTCGAACACCAGAAAGCCTACAAACGCGTGGAAGTTGAACAGTCAACTACTGAATCATCCCTGGGTCAAGGAAAAATAAAGAAAGAAATTAAAGTCTTTTTTGAATTTAATGAAAACAAAGACACAACATACTCAAACCTATGGGACACTATGAAAGCAGTGCTAAGAGGAAAGTTCATAGCGCTAAGTGCCCAATTAAAGAAAATGAAGAAAGCACATATTGGAGACTTAACAGCACACCTGAAAGCTCTGGAAAAAAAAAAAGAAGCAGACTCTCCCAGGAGGAGTAGAAGATTGGAAATAATCAAACAGGGCTGAAATCAACAAAATAGAAACACAGAAAACAATCCAAAAAATCAACAAAACAAAAAGTTGGTTCTTGGAGAAAATCAACAAGATTGACAAACCCATCTCCAAACTAATCAAATGGCAGAGAGAGAACACTCAAATTAATAAGATCAGAAATGAAAAGGGGGATAGAACAACAGACACAGTGGAAATTCAGAGAATCATTACATCTTACTACAAGAGTTTATATGCCACAAAGTTGGAAAATGTACAAGAAATGGATTGGTTTTTAGATAAATACCATTTACCAAAGTTAAATCAAGACCAGGTGAACAATCTAAATAGACCTGTTAGTCGCGAAGAATTAGAAGCTGTTATCAAAAATCTCCCGACCAAAAAAAGCCCAGGACCAGACGGTTTCAATGCAGAATTCTACCAGAACTTCCAGGAAGAGCTAATACCTATACTCCTTAATGTATTTCACAATATAGAAACAGAAGAATCATTGCCAAACTCTTTTTATGAAGCTACAGTTACCCTGATACCAAAACCACACAAAGACTCAACCAAGAAAGAGAATTACAGACCAATCTCACTCATGAACATTGACGCTAAAATAGTCAATAAAATACTGGCAAACCGAATCCAAGAATACATTAGAAAAATTATCCATTATGATCAAGTGGGCTTCATCCCAGAGATGCAGGGTTGGTTCAACATACACAAATCTATCAATGTAATCCATCATATAAATAAACTGAAAGAAAAGAACCATATGATCATTTCATTGGATGCTGAAAAAGCATTTGACAAAATTCAACACCCCTTTATGATAAAGGTGTTGGAGAGATTGGGTATACGACGATCATACCTAAATATAATAAAAGCAATATATAGTAAGCCGACAGCTAACATCAAATTGAATGGAGAGAAACTCAAAGCTATTCCACTAAAATCAGGAACACGACAAGGCTGTCCACTCTCTCCATACCTCTTCAATATAGTGCTTGAAGTTCTAGCAATAGCAATAAGACAACATAAGGGGATCAAGGGGATTCAAATTGGAAAGTTTGAAGCTAAACTTTTCGTTATTTGCAGACGATATGATAGTGTACATAAGCAACCCCAAAAATTCTACCAAAGAACTCCTACAGTTGGTAAACACGTTTAGTAATGTGGCAGGATACAAGATCAACTCCAAAAAAATCGGTTGCCCTCCTATACACTAAGGATAAAGAAGCAGAGAGGGAAATCAGAGAAACATCACCTTTCATGATAGCCACAAATAGCATAAAATATCTTGGGGTAACTCTAACCAAGGAAGTGAAAGACCTATTTGACAAGAACTTTAAGTCCTTGAAGAAAGAAATTGAGGAGGATACCAGAAAAAGGATAGACCTCCCCTGCTCTTGGATGGGAGAATCAACATAGTAAAAATGGCAATTCTACCACAAACAATCTATAGATTCAATGCAATTCCCATCAAAATCCCATCAAACTTCTTCACAGACCTTGAATGTAGGTACCAAGGTCTTTTCCCCTTCTTCCTGGCAATTTGCAGGGCTATGTGACCTCCGGCTCCCTGGAGATTCTGCACTAGCACTGGCTTGAGGGGATAGCTTAGGAAGAATTTGGCTCTCTTTGTTATGTTGATTCCACCTGTACTCAAGGTTCTAGCAGTGGGCTCCACATGCCTGGCCCCTCCCAGCTGATTCTGCCTGAGACACCTGGGCTTGTAATCTCCTTCTCCTGCTCCTGATGGGAGGACGCCTTGCCCATTTGATCCCCCTTGCCCTCTGGTATAAATACCCGACTTGAGTTTAATAAAGAGGCCGTTTACTCTTGGTAAGTAAGCAAGGTCTCTTTTGTGTGTGTCTGTTTTAAACTCTCAGGACAGTCGTCCATTCTCATGGGCCCGAGTTCGGGAAAGCGTGCTCCTGGATCGGTTGTGGGTAACCACAGGAAGGCGGGGTCCTATACTTGAGAGAACAATAATCAAGTTTATATGGAAAAACAAAAAACCCAGGATAGCCAAAACAATCTTATACAATAAAGGAACTTCTGGAGGCATTCCCATCCCTGACTTCAAACTCTATTACAGAGCAACAGTATTGAAAACAACTTGGTATTGGCATAACAACAGAGAAGTCGATCTATGGAATCGAGTAAAAGACCCGGGTATTAACCCACAAACATATGAACTCCTGATATTTGACAAGGGAGCTAAAGGTATACAATGGAAGAAGGAAAGCATCTTTAACAAATGGTGCTGGCATAACTGGATGTCAACCTGTAGAAGAATGAAAATAGATCCATATCTATCACCATGCACAAAACTCAGGTCCAAATGGATTAAAGACATCAACATTAATCCATCCACTTTGAACCTGATAGAAGAGAAAGTGGGAAGTAGTCTACAAGATATAGACACAGGAGACCACTTCCTAAGCAGTACCCCAGGAGCACAGACAATAAGAGAAACAATGAATAAATGGAACCTACTGAAACTGAAAAGCTTCTGCAAAGCAAAGGACACTGTCAGTAAGACAAAAAGGCTACCTTCCGACTGGGAGAAGATCTTCACCAACCCCTCATCAGACAAAGGTCTGATCTCCAAAATATACAAAGAACTCAAGAAACTAGACACTAAAACTCTAATTAACCCAATTAAAAAATGGGGTACTGAACTGAACAGAGAATTCACAACAGATGAACTTCGGATGGCCAAAAGGCACTTAAGGTCATGCTCAACCTCCTTAACAATCAGGGAAATGCAAACCAAAACAACTTTGAGATATCATCTTACACCTGTCAGAATAGCCAAACTCAAAAACACCAATGATAGCCTATGCTGGAGAGGATGTGGAATGAGGGGAACACTCATCCTCTGTTGGTGGGAATGCAAACTTGTGCGGCCACTGTGGAAATCAGTGTGGCGGTTTATCAGGAAACTGGGAGTCAACCTCCCTCAGGACCCAGCAATTCCACTCTTGGGAATATACCCAAGAGATGCCCTAACATACTACAAAAGCATTTGTTCAACTATGTTCATAGCAGCACTATTTGTAATAGCCAGAACCTGGAAACAACCTAGGCGCCCCTCAATAGAAGAATGGTTAAAAAGGTGTGGAACATATACACATTAGAGTTTTACTCAGCGGTAAAAAACAATGACATCTTGAATTTTGCATGCAAATGGATGGAAATAGAAAATGCTTTACTGAGTGAGGCAAGCCAGACCCAAAAGGAGGAATATGGTATGTATTCACTCATATGTGGATTCTAACCATAATTAAAGGTCTTTGAGCCTATTATTCGTGATCCTAGAGAAGCTAAATAAGAAGGTAAACCTGATGAAAATCATGTAGCTATCTGCCTGGAGATTGGAAATAGACAAGAGTCCCAGAACCTTCATCTGGCGATGGATGGAGATAGAGACAGAGACCCACATTGGAACGCTGGACTTAACTCCCTAGGTCCAAACGAGAAGCAGAAGGAAAGAGAACGTGGGCAAAGAAGGCAAGACCAGAGAGAAACTTCATCCGAGGATGGATGGCGATACAGATGGAGACTTACATTGGAGAACCGGACTGAGCCCTCCAAGGTCCAAATGAGGAGAAGAAGGATGAAGAAAACGAAAAAGGAAATAAAGAGTGCGAGGGGTGCGATCACCCACTGATACAAGGGGACTGATCTAATGAGAGTTTACAAAGGCTAGTTGGACTGGGACTGAACGATGATGCGATCCAACCATAGTCTCTGAATGTGACCGGATTCTCTGAATGTGGCTGGCCTGGAGTCTTTCTGAAAAGCCATTGACAATGACACTGGGACTGGTTTCCTCTGCATATACTGGATTTTGGGGATCCAGTCTGTTTGGATGCTCACCTTCCTGGACCTGGAGGGAGGGGGGAGGAACTTGAACTTCCCACAGGGCAGGAAACCCTGACTGCTCTTAGGGATGGAGAGGGAGGAGGAGAGAGAGTGGGGGGAGTGGGAGGGTGGTGGGAGGAGGGGCGGAAATGGAAACTTTTATAATTTAATAAAATTACTTTCAAAAAAAAAAAGAGAGTAAACAGTGCAGGGTGTAGTACCACATGTGTTTAATCCCAGGGCTGGGGGCCAAAGCAGACTGATCTTTATGAGTTCTAGGCCAGCCTGGTTCTAGGAGAGAGTTAGTTCCAGAACAATTAAAAACCCCTGTCTTGAAAAAACAAATTGAGAATAAACAGTGTCATAAAAACCAAAAAGTAATGTTTTGAATGAATAATTAAAAAGCTGAGAAGTCCATATAAGTTCAAAAATTAGTAAACAAAATTAGTGCTACTGCTAAACTAAATTTACTCTCTGGGTCACAGTGAGTAAATACTAATGTATCGATGATAAATGATTAGAGACAAGAAATTAAAACCAGCTAGAAAACAGGAAAACACCATTTGTCTAAAGGCTGATGCTGTGTTGTCTATATGAAAGATAATAGCTTCAATACTTCAGTATTACTAAGTATAAGTCTATGTTTTAAAACTTTAAAAATGTTTAAATTATTTCAGTGTATTGTGTGTGTGTGTGTGTCTGTGTCTCTTTGCCTGTATATGTGCTGTTTGTGTTTCTCTATCTCTGTGTCCATGACTTTATTTGTATGCTGTCTGTGTGTGTGTGTGTGTGTGTGTGTGTGTGTGTCTGTGTGTCTTTGTGTGTGGTTTGTGTGTTTGTAAGGCAATTGTCTGTTTCAGAAACATTGAACTTTGCTTGGATATAGCCTAATCCTCTCCCCATCCTCCCCTTCTCCATTTTCTCTCCCCCTCTGCTCTTACCCCCATCCCACCCCACCGCTGTGCTCCCAGTTTTTGCATGGCAATCTTGTCTACTTCCAACATCCAGAAGTGTAACTATATGTTTTTCTTTGGGTTCACCTTCTTATTTAGCTTCTCTAGATTCCTGAATTATAGGCTCAATGTCCTTTATTTATGGCTAGAATCCACTAATGAGTGAGTACATACCATATTCATCTTTTTGGGTCTGGGTTACTTCAAGGATAGTGTTCTCTATTTCCATCCATTTGCATGCAAAATTCAAGATGTCATTGTTTTTTACCGCTGAGTAGTACTTTAATGCGTATATATTCCACGCTTTCTTTATCCATTCTTCCATTGAGGGGCATATAGGTTGTTTCCAGGTTCTGGCTATTACAAATAGTGCAGCTATGAACATAGTTGAACAAATACTTTTGTAGTATGATAGGGCATCTCTTGGGTATATTCCCAGGAGTGGTATTGCTGGATCCTGGGGTAGGTTGATCCCGAATTTCCTGAGAAACCGCCACACTGATTTCCAGAGTGGTTGCACAATTTTGCATTCCCACAAGCAATGGATTTTGCTGTTATAAGAGATTTATCATTAGGGGAGAAAGAACAAACTGTATCCAAATCAACATGAGCTGACAGGCTTGGCAGGAACTGGCACTGTGGGAAGTAGCTTCATATCCTCCTTCACAACTTAGGTATCTTCTATTTTTTCTCTTATAACTAGATTAACTTTAAAATTAGATGTTGAGTAGCAGAGGCAAAACATGAGCTATTTCCTTGTCAGTACATTGTTTTGACAGTATTTCTTATATGAAAATAATGTTAGTTGTAAGCTTTAATAATCACTATTTACATAAGTTAGAACTTTAGCCTTTGTTCATAGCTTTTATGATAAGAGTGTGGTTCTTCCTGTGATGGTCCCACTTCCATTCTATTAATGTGATAATTGCGTTATCGATTGCCTTAGTTAAAATACCAGCTCATCTGTAGAATGAATCCCTTGTAACTATCACAAACAATGCTTTGATTATGCTACAGGGTCAATTTTCTAACACTTGTTTGAAAATTATCCATGGGTAGAATCACAAGAAATGTTCCTCTGCAGTTTTCCTTGAATATTATATTTGATTTCAGTGACATAGCTGTATGAATGAGTTAGATTTATTTTCCTTTTTGATTTATCAAAATAAATTGAGAAGAGTTAATGTTAATTTCTTTTTAAAGTTCAATATTAACCATGGAAAATATGTGACTCAAATCAACTTTTCAAGTAGGTTTTGATTACAGATTGAATTTTACCAGTTATGGGTCAGTTTAGATTTTTGGGTTTTGTTACTGTTTAGGTAATTGTGGTTGTTGTTGTGTGTGTGTTTGTTGTTTTCATTTTATTTTTGAATTATTTTTTTCTTTTCTCTCAAAAATAGATTCTTCTTTCATACTATAGTCCCAACCACAGTTTCTCCCACCATCACTCCTCCTAGCCACCCTGTATACCAATTTCCCTCTCCCAAGATATAATCCCCCTTTGTTTCATCTACAGAAATGAATTGGTTTCAAGAGACAGTGGCCAGACAGAATAAAAGACAATGCGATAAGACATGGCAAAAAGACTGCATATTCAGTTTGGACAATGTTACCCAATAGAAGGAAAAGAGTCTATCTTTTAATTGATTTTTATTGAGCTCTACATTTTTTTCTCTGCTCCCCTACCTGCTTCTCTCCTCCCCTTCAATCCTCTCCCAAGGTCCCCTTGCTCCCAATTTACTCAGGAGATCTTGTCTTTTTCTACTTCCCACATAAATTACATCTATCTATGTCTCTCTTTGGGTCCTCATTGTATTCTAGGTTCTCTGGGATTGTGATTTGTCGGCTGGTTTTCTTTGATTTATATTTAAAAGCTAAGTATGAGGGAGTACATGTGATAATTGTCTTTCTGGGTCTAGGTTACCTCATTCAAAATGACGTTTTCTTAAAAAAAAAAATGATGTTTTCTAGGTGCATCCATTTGCCTGCAAAATTCAAGATTTTGTTGTTGTTGTAGAGTACTCCATTATGTAAATGTACCACATTTTCCTTATCCATTCTTCGGTTGAGGGTCATTTAAGTTGTTTCCAGGTTCTGGCTATGACAAACAAAGCTGCTATGAACATGTTTGAGCACATGTACTTATGGCACGATTGAGCATCCTTTTGATTTATACCCAAAAGTGGTATTACTGGGTCTTGAAAAAGGCTGTTGAGGAAAGGACTCTTAAGAACAATCAAAGGAGTCAGTGATGAACCTGTTCCCTCTGTTAGGAGTCCCATAATAACACCAAGTTAATAACCATAACATATTTTCAGAGGATCTGGCACATACTCACGTTTGCCATTTCATTCATTTTGAGCCCATTTCTTAGATTTGATAAACCATACTAGTCTCTTTGGCAGGGAAAGGTAATCTAGAAACTACAGAAACAGAAACCTGCATATACTCAGCTACAACACTTGCTTAAAATATTTTCTGCCTGCAAGATGTTCTGGGGCAGTAGTGGCACAGGACATGTGGGAGTAGGCAACCAATGTTCAATTTAGGGAATTTGCTTATTTAAAAAAAATGTCTTTTCTTCTACATTTTGTCATTTTTTAAGTTTAAAATGTTTTCTTTATTTAATTTTTTTCTTTGCTTTTTAAATTGTTTTGTTTAGTACATGGTTTGGATCAGTTTATTTGAGACAGATTGTCAAATGTAGTCGTGGCTAACTTGGTCTCACTCTATAGACCAGCCTGGTTCAAGTTCAAGTGAACTGTTTCCTTTGTAAAAAGCTGGGATTAAAGTCGCATGCCACTATACCTAGGCTTGCTTGTAAAAGTCAGTAGGACACTTGTAAAGTCAGTAGTAATGTTCTAGTTTTTTTTTCTGATTTTAGTTATTTGTAACTTGTTTTTCTCTACATCAGTAATAATGTTTATAAATAAATAAGTCTTAAGGTTTATAATATATATATATATATATATATATATATATATATATATATATCCCATTGAACAATTTATTGTGGCTTGAATACATATAATTCAGGACTGACCCCTGAGGATTAGATAACCAATTAGGTATATCATTCATGGGAGAGGCTAATTTCCCGTCTCAACAGTTGTTATTTGTCTGGAGGGGTAAGATATAATGACATCTCCTCTTGCCTTATACGGATGTCATTGTTCAGTTCAGTTTCTGGACCAAAACAAATTATCACAATTGAAGCTTCTCTATCATTTTTATAATACTAAGTCTCAGAGAAGTGTACCAGCTCCACCCCTTCCATGATGGTCACTGTGCCTTAGGTGTAGGAGTGGTGTTTTGGTTTGATCTTTTGGAGCTGTGTTCCCCACAATCTGACTATCTCTCCACTCTGTCCAGTTGTGGTTTTCTGTAATGTTCTAAAGTTGTAAAGGAAAGTATCTTTGAACTATACTTGCATGTGGCTCGATTGATAAGATCTAGAATACAGTGAGAAATCATGGTGGTCTGGTAAAGTGAGTCTTTTTTCATGTACTAATTTCCCTTTTTTTTGTGTGTGTGTGCTAATGTTCATTTACTTGTGAATATTTCAGACTTTCGCCTTTGTTAATTTTTACAACTATTGTGTCTGGAGAAGATGATTTTTTTTTTAGTGTACCTTTATCATTTAACTATTCTGCAATTTCTATAATTTGTTCTTCTGCAAATGTTCTACATCCTAAAAAATGTCCCACAATTCTAAAATGAGACATCTGCTAAGTTAAAGAAAATATATGTTTTTAAACTATATTATATTTTTAGTGAAACTTCATTCTAAATTCACTACTTTTCACAATTAAATTTCCTTTAGGTGCGTTCCGCATCACCTTCTTTGTTATGTTATTTTATTACTAGAAATTTTTTTGTGTATAAAACATAGATTTGTATTTTCTCATAAGAATCATGATAATAGCAGAGAAGGTACATTATATTTTATAATAATGTGTCATCTCAATGCTACAGGGAGTCCTTGAACACATGCTGCCCATATGCCCAATGAATTTACCCTGTGCACATCATTCTTAATGACTAGCTGACTAAATAATTCTCTCAAGACACATCTCATCATAATGCTGATCAGCTACAGTTCATTTCCTCTTATATAATTGCCGAGGATGTTTATCCTTTTTTGCCCTTTTATGCTGCACAAGCTGTTGTTATGTTCTGGGTCACAGATAGGATGAAGCAGTGACTAAGCTCTTTTGTGTGGGATTTACAATCTGATACTCTGTAAAAACAGAAGGAAATCATAACCTGTTTTCTCACTGGTGTATTGTAAAGCTTAACTATAATCATGGTCTACTAAATTCTTAAAAACTGAATTAAGTCTTCAAATTTTCTTACAAATGACTTCTTTGTTTCTCTTATTTATATAATTATGCATTCTACCTCAATGCAGTAAGATATGAAAGTATTTTCTAATTTCTGTCATATTGCATTTTTCTAAAATTATAGATTCAAGGGCTTCTGAATAGAGACTATAGGTTTACAAAGATAATAAATGCACTGCAGATGAATTCTAGGTCCTCAAGAAAAAAAGTTAGGAATAATATGTCCTAAAATTTTAACACCAAAGTCTATATAAATCACTTTGCTAAAACTCAACATATTTGGATATCTCATATACAGGTTCAGTTATATTTAATTCAAAGAGAATTCCACAATTATATATGGATATTGACGTTATCTTCACACATAGATAAAATATCTTGGGATCAAGGAAAATATAGATTCAATTTAAATGAAAATATAATGTGACTTTAGCTTTTTCTATAATTAATACAAATGTTATACTTCTTAAAATGTTTAGTTTCTTGAAAGTCTAATTTCATAAAATTTATTGAGTAATTTAAGAATTATGAACCTTTATCAGTGCATTTCAGTCTCCCCTCTTGCATAATAGCCTCAAAACTTGAGGTGAGGTAGGGCTGTGGCTTTCCTACCCAATCCTCTTCTTATTATAATAGAATTCTGGAGAGAAGTGAAGTGACATGATTTATCCAGTTAATATGTCTTGTGTCCTTTTCCAAAATCTTACTAGTATGAAAATAAAAAGTTTTAAGATAGTGATCATTGATTCAGGACATTTTATTGTTGACATTTTTAGTTAGGGATTTCTGATTTTATGGATTATGTAGATATTGGTTCCTTATTGTTCCATCTCTCTGTACTAGTCTACTTAAAGGGAGCACATGAATTCAATATTTTGGAGCAGTTTCTGTGCCTTTCCAGCAATATTATGTCCTGAAATGTTTTAACAAATAGATTCTTTTACTTGTCTTTGTTGTTACATAAGATTCTTTGTGAAATTTTGCTGCTACTTTTTTCTCTTTAAATGTTCAGCAATAGGTAGTTTACAAAATGTAGTGAATTTTATGTTCCAAAAGCACTTTCCCATACTAATATATGTACTCGAAATTTGTTTTCTATTAATTCAAGTAGATCTCTGCCAAAGCTGAAAAACATTAATCTCACTTTCTAATTATATATTGATAAGTAAATAAGGTATAACTTCTTTTTATAATGTTTTAGAAGTCACTATCTTAAAAGTGCTGCTCTCAGCTGCCTTTGTCAGAGTTTACATGCCCTTTGGCAAAGAGCACTCTCCAAACATTATGATGAATGACTCTTCCTTCTATAATCTTTATATTTACCAAGACATTTGATAATTGTTTAGATATTAGTAAATTTTTCATAACTTTTATTTCTGCTCTTATATAGTTTATTTTTGTGTTACTATATAACAGAGAGAAATAGTAAATGCATATCATCCAAATTAATGTACTTTAAGACATTAGCCATTTTAATGAATTTACTTTCAATCAAATTATTTGATTTATTTAATAATTATTTAATTTATTTTCAGCTTAGTAAAATCATATTCATTTACATTTTGTGATCCATAAGTGCTGATGATTTTTTTACACTATGTTCATAATTCTTAAGATGAATTAACATTTTTACATTGTGGCAGAATTCTTAATCTATTGTTTTCACCAACCCTAACATTTTAGTCAAATTATAACTTTACTGCATCAAATATCAATAGCAAACTCCACTGTAAACACCCAATCTAATGAGGGGAATAGCATCTAATACACTGGTAATGTGATTCCTCTATATGAATGTGTTTTATGATGTCCTTTATGCTGAGTATATTTTTACCAGATGGTTGGGCTCATTCATCACCACAGCTGTTCTTATAATATATTCAATTTCTTCATTGCTTATGATGGCTACATTTGGCAGCATATTTTAATCTTTTGGGATTTTATGTAATTATATTCCAATTTTATTTGATATGTACTGGGTAATATCCATAGATGTGATGACCAGTTATTTCTGCAATTGATTCAACTAATAATGTCTAACATTGTCTTCACTATAAAAAATATATAGGTATATCTAAATTCATGGCATAAGTAGTATAATGTGCATTTGCCATTTCCCCTAAATTTAATAATCTTATTAATTTTTTCCATTTTTTGAGACAGGATTTCTCTGTGAAGCCATGAATGTCCTGGAGCTCTCTCTTTAAATAGGCAAAAAATACACCTATTTCTGCCTGTCAAGTGCTGGGATTAAAAGCATGTGACGCCATTGCCTGAGTTAATAAAGTTATTGAAGTATCAAGTACTATGCATTATTACAGTTACCGAGATTTGTATGACTTTTTAACAAGTTTTCCAAGTAGCACATTAATGATAAGATTATCATTAATTTGAAATACTGAGATGCCAAATGAGGTGTGTTACACACTTAAAACTTCTGTAAATTTGTTGGAACATTGAGAGTTGTTGGTATACTGAGGCCAACAAACCTCTCTGCTGATGCAATAATCCAAATTTAACCAGATCAGAATGAATTAGAAAAGACCCCAGTTTTAAAAGACAACAGCGTTCCCACGTGCACCCTCCACCCCCGGAAAACACGAAGAGGGAAACAGAGATTTGAAAGACCACAGAAAACACAGAAACCACGTATTTATTCTCGGGGGTGGGGGGTGGGGTGGACAGGGCAGTATACATAGCCTGTGGGAGTGATCTTGACCTTCCCTGAGGAGTCCTTGCTGGTTGGCAAGCTTTTTTGACCCTCCCTAGGAAGGATCATCATTTTGGGGGCTTTCTCAGAGGTGGAGTTTAGAGTGAAGCAACTCCCAGGGGAGGGAGCTTTGCTAGGAGCCAAGGTGAAGCTCTCAGCCAAACAATCCGGATTTTATTATTATTATTATTATTATTATTATTATTATTATTATTATTATTATTATTTTGTATAAAGGGGTGCCGGGAAGCTGAGGTGATGCTTCCAACCAGATATTCATCTGGAATGTTTGGCTGGGGGCTTACCCCAGCTCTTGGCATATGCTCCTTCCTCTAGGAGTTGGCTCAGTCTAAACACCTTGGAGACAGCTCGCCAAATGTGACCCTCCCCTTGAGGTTCAAGAAAGCACATCCAACAGTAACCCCTCCCAGGGAAGGTTCAGACCACTCCCCCAGGCTATTTAAACTTCCCCATAGAGAATGAACATGTGGTCTCTGGGTTCCCAGATGTCTCCCCTTTTCCCTTGTCCCCTCTCCAGGTTTTCCCAGGGTCACCTCATCTATTAAACATGGGCATCTTTTAATTCAGTCTGATTTGATCTGATTGAGATTACTTGCGTGGACAGAAAGGTTTTTTGGTCAAGGAAATACTTAACAGAAACGAAGAGGAGAAAAGACATTGTAATAATGTATTCAAAATCACTGCTCAGTAGAAGAGACAATACAGCCTAAGCTAACAGCCTGAGCTAAGAAATATTTTAGAAGTGCTAAACATGCACTACAGACAGGTGAATAGAAGTCTGTGGAGGCATATTTTAATAGCTAGATCACTTTTAAAAAGTTTCCATGCTACTTACTTAATTCCTATAGTGAAAATATTTTTTCTTATTAAAATTTGACATGTTAGAAGCTGTTACCCAATTTTAGAGTGTATCTTTCTCAATAAATATGAAGAAATCCATCCAGCTGTCCTATACTGAATACTAAAATGGATCTGCATCAGAACTTTTTCATCATAGATTTTGAAATAAGACATTTAGACATAAACAGGAATGTTATATAAGTTATCAGTGTTATGTTTGCTTTGATAAAAGGTCTCTTGACTCTCACCTCTAATAAAATTTAGCAGCAGTAAGAAACATTGTATGTATATACCTAAATATTACTTCCCAGAATAAGCAATGAAATACAATGAGCATAAACATTAACTGTAGAGAAATTTCTTCCAATTTATGTGGTCTTTTATTCATTGAATTCATGTGATTCTACTTCTGCCTAAGAGAGAAATGACCAAAATTAAACAATCCTAATAGAACAAAATGAACTTGTTATAGAAATAAAATATGAAATCTCTAGTCATGTAACCTCCTTTTTTTTACCAACAATTCGTTATATTTTACTACCATCAAAGGTCCATCAAAGGTCCTACTTTTAGATGAGAACATATTATGCCTTAAAGAAAATATTACCTGATTTGGAGGTTTTCCAAGTACTTTCAGTTACAAATAAGATCCACAACATACTGTTAAGGAACTCATAGTGACAAATAAAACAAACAATAAATTATCAGTGACAGAGAAAACACATTGCTTCTTAGGGAATAAATGTTAATGGTCACTGTTACCTGCTTGATTGTTTGATAATGACTAACAGCATGCATTCATATTCTAGTATTTGCATATACTCATCTACAATTAATGGTCTCAATTAATTTTCATTAATTCATAAAGTGAGTGAGAGTAATTATATCTAGCTTTAGGTGATGTAAATACAAGTGAAATACTAGAAGTTTAGAATAAATATCTCACAAAAGTATACTGTAATAAAACTAAATTTATGCAGCAACTACAAATGAGGGTCACATAGTGTAGATTACATTTATATAATATCAATTTCAACCTTTTCTATTATCATAGGTAGCATAAAGACCTCACCAAGACAATATTTTATTAATATGTTAGGTAAATTATTATATATCTGTGGAAGTTCAATGGTCTATACCACATTAAAAACATGAAAGAGTTCTACTAATCATTTAATCTTCACTAATATACCTTAAAACCTTCTTGTACATATAAGGCATGAAGTTTTAATTAATGCATTTTTTATGATGACTAAAACACTAAGGATGTAGTTATATGGTAATTGTTAAGTACTTTATAGGCAAAATATTTGAGATTCATAATGAAGAAAATTAAGCATCATTTTCAATAACTGAAAAAGGTGATGAAATATATGTAAAACATAACATTATGCTTAATATACTATGTATACTATAATAAATATAGTCTTTATATAACATATAATGCACAAAATTATGTCTTAATGTATAATAATACAATCATATAAAAGATATTATAAATTATGTAGTATGTATAAATCTAACTTATTCTTACACTGTAAATATAATGTGGATGATTTACTTTTACCACAAAGTTTAAGTTCTTTCTAATAATATTTTTAAATATATGTCTTGCTACCTGACAAGTTGTTCATGCTAAAATAAAGATGATATTTATAAATGTGAAGAAATGGTAAAAGAAAAACCAGTACATTGACTCTAAATAAAATGAAGTGCTGGCAAAATTATAAAAGATATCGAAACAAAGGAGAGCTTCCAATATGGTTTTAATTGTAAAGTACAGTAATACAGAGAATAAAAACCTTTGAAACTATTCCCAGGATACCAATCCTCAACTGGTCTAAAAAATTCAAGAGTTGAACTATTAGCATCTAAAGGAAACAAGCAAGCAGTTATAGATAGATAAAAACTTTAGGAAAATACTAAATGTGAACTAAAAAAATTGTCTAACACATAACACCAAGGTTAAGAATTTTAAGGAAAGAAAAAATAAAAAAGTTTTATCAAAACCAACAACTTGAGGAAAATCAATAAACCAAAGGGAACTCAACATGATTGTGTTCTGTGCCTCTACTTTCTTATTCCAGTGCTGTGTACCCCAGGAGACCTCTTATTCAATTGCATGATCTTGGAATTAATCATCATATTTTTAATAGAGTAACAGCTATTTTATTACTAGATTGCATACCTAACCATATCAATCCACATAGGCACATTAATACTATATTGTTTTGGTACAATGGTTTGTATTCTGTCAACTGTATTTTTAATAAAACTTGATTGGCCAGTAGCCAGGCAGGAAGTATAGGTGGGACAACCAGGCAGAAAGGTGAGGGGGCACAATGAGAATTCCAGGAAGAGGGAAGCACAGTCTGCAGTCGTGACCTAGCCACAGAAGAAGCAAGATGTGACTGCCTCACATAACAGATACCAAGCCATGTGGCTAACTAACATAGATAAGAAATATGGGCTGATATAAGTTACAAGAATTAGGTTATAAGAAGCCTGAGCTACTGGGCCAATCAGTTTATACTTAATGTTTTTCTCTGTATATTTTTTTGGGTCTGAACTACTGTGAGACTGGGCAGGACAGAAATTTTGGTCAACACTATGTCAAGTAAGTTAGATAAGTATCTAAAAAGGGGGATTGTCTTAAATAATGTTTGGTTGCTGTGAAGGGATGCCATGATGAAAGGAACTCATAAAAGAAAGAACTTAGTTCCAGCCTTGCTTACAGTTTTGGACGATTAGTCAATAATCATTATGGTGAGAAGCAGACAGACATGATATTGATGCAATAGTGAAGAGCTTTTCAAACTGATGTGCAAGTAGTAGGCAGAGATAAGCAGGCCTAGTTTGGACTTTTGAAACTTTAAAGCCCCACCTACCAGTGACACACTTTCAGTAACAAGGCCACAACTCTCTCAACAAGAAATACATTCTAATCTTTCTAATTCTTATCAAGTAGTTCTATTTACTGATGACCATGCATTCAAATATATGAGCCTACTCATATATACATAAATACATATATAAATAAATGCTCATGAATACAGAACATACTAAAACCTTCTTGCATATTTTCCCCTGTATTCTTGCTGCCTGAATATGGAGTGGGATGACACAGTTTCTGTTTTCATATGTCAGAGTTCAACCATGGTTTAAATCAGCAATTGATTGTTTATACATGAAATTCATATAATAAATTTCAGATATCTCTGAATTCTTAAAACCTGATTGCTCCCCAGAACTGCTGTAAAGATTACCAGAAATGGTTTAGGTTGCCATTATCTATATTATGATAATATTAAATGACAAATTAAAATTAGAGTTGAAGATAAAAAGAAAAAAAACTTTCCAAGAATTTTTAAGGTTCCACAGAAACTTAGATAAGTAAATAAATTAATATTTTATGACATTAATCCTAATTTTTTTCAAACTGAAACTCAAATACTTCTAGCAATTTTTTATAGTTTTGTGAAGATTACTAAAACCTTTAATTAGTGTGTTCATTAATTTGTGTGTATTGTTATAACAACAAATTTTAATTTAATTTCTAGATATTTGTTATGTGTGAATGTCTGATTGCTTTAGTAGTCTGCTTATATTCAAAGGTTTTAAAAATACAGTTACTAATTAAGTTTGTAAATTCATTTAAATTTGTTTTCTTCATTAATGGCAGGGCAATTTTATATTTTCCTACCAAAAACCAAGTAGGCTTCTCATCAGAATAAAGTGACAAACAGATTATTCTAAGTAAGTAAGTACATACTTGGGGATAAGAAGAACAGTTTAGAATGTACAATTATTGTTATTGCCTAATAACTGGTTTTTATTATTTACAGGGGTAATTTGATTTTGCTTAAAAATAGTTAAATTAAGATTGTTGGAATAATACTCTCACTAATTTTTTGCTCTATACAAAGGCTCACAAGATAGATCAGTGTATTGAACAAACCTACATATGTCCCATTTCAGCAATTACATCAATTTGACCAAGTTTTTCCCCATTTCTGCTTATATAAACTATTTTAGTTATTGAGGTAATTATTCATAGATGCTTTTATTCATTTATATACACATTTAACAATGCATTTAGTTCCTCTGAAAATATATATTTTTGTTTTGTCTGTAATATTATTAATAACTGACACAATCAGGATAGTGAATTGACTAAGAACAGTTGTTATAAAATAACTTATAACATACATGTTTTAATATGAAAAGCATTTGAATGTGTGTGTGTTTAAATAGGTACAGGAAAAAGGTCAATAATACATGTAAACCGTATACTTTACTGATCACTCTTATTTTTAAAGCCATTAACTTGTTGAAGTCACTGGGTCATTGATATTTAAAAAGTTCCTATTTTATTGACAAGAGGTTAATTTTTAAATGTAAAAGTTTAAGTTAAGTATGAAAATATCCATTAAGAAACATTAACATTAATGATGCTTTAAACCTTTATAATGTTGAAATTATGGCAAAGTATCAATTAATTTCACCTATCCTTCTCCACAAACTCTACTGTGTACTGACCTCTTTTGGGTATACATTAATAGGCCACAAAAGGCAAAATGAGTCTATCAGCAAAATTAAGTTAATGAAATATAAGAAAGTAGTGACTGTGACTATTATTCCTCTATCAATTATGAGTTAAATTCTTAAAGACTGAACACAAAATATATGTTAATTCTTAAAGGAAACAAATGACAAATCAAATATTTTAAAAAAACAATTTTTTTCAAATACTCAAATGCATAGCAAAAAAGTCTGTATGCCATTTAAAGGAACAAAAGTGCAGATACTAGCAGATTCCACCCATAGTAAAAATAAGAGGAAGAATTTCTGTAGTAAGATAAAAGTACAGTAATGTAAAATGTTATATCCAAGTTAAATATTGAAACTCATGTGGAATTCAAGACTTCTAAAGATCATATATAGTTTAGTATGAGAAGTGCAGGTTAATCCATGAAATATTGTTTTATGAAACTATTTCATGAAGTTTAATTTGAGTAGTCCCGTAAAACCTTGCTCAACTATGCTCACTCTTAAGGTCTATTTTGTGAAAATTGTACAAAATGACCATATTTGCTATACAGAGGAATAGAGTAAAGTTTTAAGAAAGTTTAAATGATTATTTTTTATATTATTTCCATAATTTTCTAATAAATATAAAATTTAAAGCCCAGGGATGTGTATACTTTTAATATGAATGATGAGATGGCATTTAATATGTTTAAAACACATCTCAAATAATGGTTCTATGTTCATATTGAGGATTTGGACTTCACCTTCTCTTTGTTGGTAATACAAGGACTGTCAACATCAGCTTGGACATTTATTAATATTTAAATTGCTACATCAAAACTGGAAGCATCTTGGCTTTGTTATGCTAAGCATTTAAAATAAAGTTACTTTCTATTGGATCAAAAAAGAGAGTCTGAACTGATCCTCAATCACAAAGTGGAAGCCAAGCATTCTAAGCTACCCAAAACACTATAAACTCTTGTTCCCTTCTTTTAAGAGTCAGTCTACCTGTCTTTGCCATTTTCCTGGATAGAAGTCTGTCTCCCTCCCATCTGTCCCCTTTCACAGGGAACATGGTTCAGCTAGAACTATGAGGAAGTGAAAGAAAAAAAAATCACCTTTTAATAAAAGTTTCATGTTGACTTTTTTCTTTCTTACCCAGTTCTCACAGTCATTAAGTACCAAAGAAATCACACAGCAGTCTACATTAACTATAAACTGATTGACCCATTAGCTTAGGCTTCTTATTAGCTCTTATAAATTATAAGCCCATTATTCTTGTCTATGTTAGCCACATGGTTTGGTACCTTTTTTTGGTGAGACAGTTATGTCTTGCTTGCTCTGTGGTCAGGTAAGGACTGCATCCTCTTCCCAGAATTCTCCCTTTTTTGTTGCCTGCCTCTACTTCCTTTCTGGTTGTGCTGCCTTTAATTCCTGCCTGGGTACTTGCCAATTAGTGTTTACTTAAAATATAATTGACAGAATACAAACCATTGCCCCACACAACTTCCACTCAGAAAACTCTCCACTCCTCAATGTGGTAACTTTCAAAATTTCCATAATGTAACACTGCCCAATTTTGTGAGTTATTATGGGTGATGCTTCGGATGAGATATGTCTTCCATAGACTTAAACATTTGAACATTTAGTTTCTAATAACTGTCACTGTTTGGAGAGCTTATGTGGAGGCTTAGATTTTCTATTGTAAGTATTTTGCTGTCTATGCCTTTGAGAGATTAGTTTCATTTGTTTTCTAATTCTTTATGCTTCATCCTTGCTGATTATGTGAATTGATCTATTCTTCTGTTGCAGAACCATTTGAGGTTAGCTAGAGCCAATTGAACCCTTTCTAATTGGCTTATTTAAAATTATATCAATCTGGGTTATCTCTATGTAAATTATGAAGAAGCTAAGAAAAAATAAAACTGTTCATATAAAGTATTGCTTACATGCACAGCATGCTTAGAAATAATGATGAAAGATAATGTTGTACCTTTATTCCTCTCCCTGCTGATTCTATCTGTTATCAAAAGTTCTAAAGTAAATTTACACAATATGCATCCTTGTCCTACCTATTGCCTCTGCAAGCATTTCTCTTTCATCCTCACAATTAACATTTTAAAACTGGTTAAAACTGGTGCTACACTTGACCTAAAACAGTGGGCCAATGAGTGATAATATTTACAACAAACTTTTTTTGTGATTACTACGCTAATTCACATTTTCAATACAATAAAAATAATATCTGTTGTGTGACAATTTAATCACACTCTGACACTCCTGACTGAAATTAATGTTTACCTTGAATCTGAGGGTAAAACTACCCACTTGTTGACCACAAAAAGCCATAAAACTTTTGGGAGGATCTAGGACACATAAAGATTCACAGAAAGTAGAAAGGAGCAATTTTTAAGATTCCTGGTCAGTTTGTATCAAGGAAGTAGAAGGAGAGAAGAGGTTACTGGTCACTTCTCTGCTTCTTCTTTTGACTAATCTCTTCTTTGACCCACATCTGACTCATGAGTTTTTATTAATAAAAGAATAATTTAGATAATTGCTACATATGGTACCTAATACAAGGCATTATTCAACCAAGCTAAGGTCATGAACCTTTCCCCTTTCTGCCTACATCAGCACATCTAGCTTTGTCTCTCTCCCCACTGGCACTCAATACCAATCCAGAGTTCTATATTTTAGTCTTTCTAAAAATGATGATGATGATAATAATAATAAATCTACTAAGATACAAGCCTTAGAAGGACCTACTAATGGAAATTAAAAAAAATTCAGACACAGACAGAGGTATTTAGATCAGAACCTAATACATCATTGAAGAGTGTCCCAAGGATATTAGAAAACCAACTTCAATGTATCCATTTACCATATAAGGACATCTACCCGATAAGAGAAATTTCCAAGGCTATGTAGAAGTTGACTAGTGTCTTTAGAAGTTTAAGATTGAAGAGGTTTAAGGAATCAGTTATCTCATATGGTATGTGTTCACCCTTTGTGAAGCAAATGTTAAATTCATGGATAACATGAAACAAAATTATCTCACAAAACAGAAGATTTAGCTACAGCCATGGTGGAAGCTGGCCCAGAGTTACACTGGAAATCATGGTGCAAAGAGAATCTAGATTCATAAAACAAAAAGGTAGGGCTAGAGGGATGAAAAATCCCAAGACCAATTTCTTCAAGTCTCGAATACTATTTTGAAGGACTATTTATATCCAATGATCTCACTTAGGCTTTACTCTGCACAGTAGGTTTCAATACTTGGGACAGGTTTGAAAAACCAAGAAAGAAGACTGAGTCATTTACCAAAATTATACAAGGCCCTTAAGAAACCTTCACTATTTCATTTTTTACAAAGATTTACTTCAGTTGTAAAAAGAATATTATCAGATACAGAAGTAATGCAAATATTAATTAAATAAATAGTTTTTGAAAATGTTAATTCAGAATAAAATGTGTAACATGAGGGCTGGCTTGTTTGTGTTTCTGTCCTACCCAGTACCCCACAGCTGGCAAGCCTCAAAGAAAATCACACACAGGATTCCATAAGATTATAAACTGATTGACCCATTAGCTCAGGCTTCTTGTTAACTCTTATAATTTATATTAACCCATTATTCTGATCTATGTTAGCCATATGGCTTGGTATCAGCTGCAGCTCATATGTTGCTTCTTTAGTGATCTGGGCAGGAATGGGGAGGGAGCTTCTTGCTTCTCGGAATTCTCCTGTTCTCATTGCATCAATTCTACTTCCTGTCTGGTTTTCCCGCCTATACTTCCTACCTGGCCAATCAGCATTTATTTAAAATAGGATTGACAGATTATAGACAATTCTCCCGCACCATTTCCCCCTCTTTTTTTTTTAACAAAGGAAAATATCCATAGTCCATTTTTTGGGAATGTGGGCGTAGTCTTCCAGGCTACTGCCTGCTGGTTGAGAGTGCTGATAATTTTATGGGGACATAAAGAAAATTTAGAGTTATAATCAAGTCCTGTGAGACCTGATCATCTCAGGCAGCATCTTGAATCCGTTCTAGATGTAGAACTCAAACATCTGGGCTATCTGTCCTACTGAAGATTTCTCAGGTGGTCTTCCTTGATCGAACCTGATTTTTCTTAAATCAGAATAAATCCACAGCTTCTCATTTCCTATGGAAACAAAAGCAAAATCTCTTCTCCAAAGTAACATACCTTTTGACTTCAATTTTGAAGTCAAGGTATTTTCAAAATACCCAGCTTGGATTAATTCAGCAGCATTTATAAGCAAAAGTCTTTTAGTAGCTGTTGCTCCTTCTTCAGCATTCAAACAATTCAAAGAGAGCATAATAGTATCAAGAATCTGTGTGTATGTTCCATCTTTATGCAGTTTTATTTTAACCTCTATTTCTTTTATTTTTACTTTTACTTTTTGAGACAGATTCTCTGTATATCTTTGTCCTGGAATAACTCTGTAGACCAGGTTGTCCTTGAACTCACAGAGATCTGTCAAGCTTTGCCTCCCAAGCTTTGGGGTTAAATGTGTGTGCTACAACACCTCGAACTCACAGAGATCTGTCTGCCTCTGCCTCCCAGGCTTTGGGAATAAAGGTGTGTACCACCACACCCAATTACTCTCTTTCTTTTTATTTTCACTTTAAGAACTTTAACCTTTAGCCTGCATATATTTTTAACACACTGTAAAACATTTAGAGGTTTTCTTACTCTTTGAATCTCTCTTTACTGTACATCTCTCTTTTTCTGACCACATGAGACTTTATGGAGAGGAATAAAGCTGTGGCTCTGATGGCTAGCTCCAGCCCATTTCTTAGCTTTCCACCCTCATGGCAGAGGTACAGCTGGAGCCATTTTTATTGCCACAACTCTATGGCGTTTCAAAGTCCCTGCCAGCAAGCAAGCTGTAGCATTCTACTCACAGACCACACTCAAGTGCTTAGGGTTGGCTGCCTGAAATAGTCAGAGTTTGCCCTGGCAGGACGGCCCAGCATGGCTTTTTTCCTGCTACAGCAGAAAACCAAAAAGCATGCATTCAGCTTTTCATTAACACCATTTAAGTGTTTCGTGGCAGGACCTCCTAAAGGAGCTGCAGGGTTTTGCCCCTAAAGCTGAGTCAGGAAGCCTCTCTTAGCTGAGAGCTTTGTTTGCCTCTAGCAAGCAGAGCAGACCTGAGAAATTGCTGTCACTGAGAAAACATGCTTTACTCTATTCTTTCCCAAACTTCCCCAGACTTTCTGTGGATTCAGTTATCCATGTGGGCGCCATCTCAAAAATGGGTGATTAGGCTTTTAAAGTCAAGATCAGCTCAAATAGATGAATGGATTAGAAATGGAGCTGATACTGGATTTTGTGCTTATGATGCTGCTTTGATAGGATCAGTAAATTCTAGAAATTTTAATAAAAGTCAAAATGTCAGATGTTTTAATTATGGTAAACAAGGTTATTTGAAAAGGGATTGGAGGCAAGATGATCCTAGGAACAATTTTTTTTCTAGAGATAACCCGAAGAATGACCCAGCATTCTGGAGGATGCAGAAGGTTTAACACTGTCCTCATGAATATAGATCAGCAACAGAACAGTAAGGTAATATTTTGCCATTGGGAAACACCCTGAGGGGCATCCTGCAAGGTCCAGTATCAAAATTGGCTCAATCATTCCCTGTCCTCATTGGAAAAACTCATCCACAGAACAAATAAAATACTTGCTAGCTATTGTTTTAAAAACAAACAAACAAACAAACATGGTTCTAGATATGATCAAAGACATAACAACTTCTATAGATACAATAAAAAAATTTAGAAGATGCCAGAAAACTAGTATACTGTAGTCAAAATGCTAAAAATGATCACAGACCAAAGATAAAAATGTACAAAATGGCATTAATATTGAGGTTTTGGTAGACACCATTGCATAAATAATGGAACAATAATTTAACCAAAACATTGGCATCCAAATTTGCCTCAGCAGGAGGCAAATGTTCAACTTTTAGGATTGGAACTTTACCTTGGGTTAAACAAAGTGCAAAATAGGTCAAATGTATGGGGTTTAAAGAAGAGATGGAAAAATTAAAACCATGTGTGTCTAAAATAGCAATGAATTTATGGGGGCATGATTTGTAGTAGCAATTAAAAACACAGATTAACACTCCTTCAATCTCAGAAACAAAACATAACATAAAAAATGCTTCTGAAAGAAATATTACAAAGTATTATCAAGAACAGTTGCAGAATGCTTAGGGTATACAGAAAAATAGGAACAACAATTGGTGGTCTTTCAATGGTACCAACAATTCTGCCTTTAAAATGGTTAACCGACAAACCTGTGGAGGTGGAATAATGTCTTTCAATATCAGAAAAATTATAGGCATTAAATAAATTGGTACTGAAACAGCTAGACCCTCAACATATTAAAAAAAATTGACTTGACTTTGGCATTCTCCTGTAGTGTCATTAAATAGAAACCTGGAAAATAGAGAAAGTTAGCAGGTATAAGAACCACAAATAAAATTACTCAACCAATTGACTCTTTAAACCTTGGAATTCCTTGCCTTCTCTATTACCTAAATTATGATCCATTGTTGTGATTAATTTAAGAGGCTGCTTTTTTTTTTACTATACATCTTCATGAACAGGATCAAGAAAAATTTACCTTCACAATTCCTATTTGTAATAATTCCCAGCCCACTAAAAGGTATAAATGCAACATTTTTCTACAAGAGATGTTAAATATTCCTACCTTGTGTCAAGTGTCATATTTTTGAAAGCATCCATTAGAAATAATTCATAAATAATTACCTCAATCTATAATTTACACCTCTATGAATGAAATCTTAGTAGCTTATTCAGAAGAAGTTACCATAGAAAAATGCTTGAAGAAATATTAAAAATTATATTATTGAAGACTACAAATTCCTCCTGAAAAATTACAGAGAGAGAATTCTATTAATTTCCTTGGATATAAGATAGATTTATAAGAAATCCAACCACAGGAAGTAAAAATGAAGAGAATCAATTATTAACTCTTAATATGTTCAAAAACTATTGGGAGATATTAACTGTCTATGACCCACAATCGGATGAAGTAGTCTAAAACTAAGTAATTTATTTCAAGCCTTACAAGAGTATAAGGACTTAAGTAGTCCAAGAAAATCATCAGCCAAGGCTGAGAGAGAATTAGCTTTGAGAGAAGAGAAATTGAATGATGAACATGTAGATCTCTTGGATCCAGAACTTGATTTTATCCCTGCCATGTTACAATCTATGCATTATTCTATAGGTATTCTTATGCAGAGTGAAGATAATCTCTTAAAATGGATATTTTTTACCACACATAGTAGAAAATTAAAGACCTAAGTAGAAGAGTTTCTTCACTTATATTGAAAGGAATGTTGAGTCTTTGTTAATTAACAGGAATAAAATCAACAGAGATTGTGGTAACTTATACAAATGCTGAAATTTCGTCATTATGGGTAGAAAATGAACATTGGCAAAGAGCTTGCAGTGATTTCTTGGGAAAGATTAGGAACAAATACCCCCAAATCACGAGACTTCACTTAAAAAGAAAAAGAACAAATGGATCCTTCCTCACAATATAAAGGTTCATCAATCCCTTGGGCACCCTACATTCTATGCTGATGCAAATAATTCAGAAAAGGCAGGTTATAAACCAGAAAATTTAAGTAAACTTGCTCAAAGTTTGTATGATTCTGTTCAAAAGTCAAAATTATATGCTATTCTCATGGTAGTATAAAGAATAAAGCAAAGAAAACAAGCCTACATTTCATAATCCAAGAAAACCTAGACAACTACGAGGACCCTAAGAGAGGCATACATGAATCTAATCTACATGGGACCATAGAAAAAGACAAAATTTCCTGAGTAAATTGGGAGCATGGGAACCATGGGAGAGATTAGAAGGAGAGGAGAGAGGATGGAAAAAGAGCTGAGAAAAATGTATAGCTCAATAAAATCAATAAATAGAAATAGTTAAAAGATACAGTTCATAATTTGGTAGGGGTAATATAGACACCAGGAGAAAGATTGCATCATGCCTTATTAACTTTAAATTTTAAATGCTAATGAGAAAGGAATGACAGTTGCAGAGACATTAGACACTAGAAAAGACTGCTAAATAAAATCAACTTCTATACATTAAGGATTTGTTGACCTCATGAGAGAAACAGGATATGCCTTAACATTAGGGAGAATGGAAACTATCCAAAACAGAAGGTTGGTGAAGATACATTTGAACAAAAGGGCCAGGTTTCAGGCTATCAAGCAGCAGAAATTGGCAGTTCAGACATGCAGTTGTGAAATTATGGATAAAAGAGGGGGTCTATGAGCTTTGCCTCCATTATTAAAGACAGCCACTTAGGAAAGGCATATACCAGCGTGTCCCTGAGTGGAGGGCTAGAGAGGTCATTGTGCAAACCTGTGAAGGTGAAGCCTGGATTACCTAGGAGAGCCCAAGATCTCGGTGATGCCACAACTGTAGAAACCTGCTAAGGGAAGCTGATAATAGGGAGTAGAACCAGGCCAAGAAAGAGAAGTCTATCACCATCACCAAAGCTGAAAGGAGTTGGAGATTTGAAGAGCATTTTGACATCACAGGTGGAGATCAGAGTTTGGAATTTGCCCAGCTTGTTTTCAGTTTTGCTTTGCTCCATATTTTCTCAATATCCTCCCTTCCTTATGCTTTGGAACATTATTGGATGTTCTGTACCATTATATGTGAGAAGAATGTGATCCATCTTTTGATTTTGATTTTAAAGGGAATAACATTTAAAAGCTTGCATAAATCTCAAAAAAGACTGAACTTTGGACACCTAAGTATTGTTGAGACTATGATAGAAAATGAGGACTTTTAAGTTGGCTTGAATGTATTTTAGCATTGTGGTATACCTACAAATCCTTTGGGAGACATGAAGTGGAATATGGTGGTTTAAAAAAATGGTCCTCAACGGTGTGCCATTTTTGGAAAGGGTGTAGCCTTTTTGGAGTAAGTGTGTCACTATGGAAATGGGCTTTGGTGTCTAATTCCTTGTGTAATTTACACAGGCATTTCTTTAGTATGTATAGTTATATTCTAGTTCTCAAGAGGACAGGCTTATCCTCAGCCCTCATTTCTTTCCCAGTCAATTTATAATATTAGAAAGAAACTTAAAAGACTAGATGATGAACCTCAAATATTCCATAGAGTCTGTTGAATATAGCATTTTAATGTTCTTAAGCATAAGCAGGAAAAGACTTTTCTTTTAAGGGTGATAGAAAGAAGAGACAGCTCTGGCAAGTAGCCCTAAGGTTGTCTCCAAAGGAGCACAGAGGATCTCCATCTGTAGCTTGCTTTACATGTTGCAAAGCTGGCCACTGGGTGAAAAAACTGCCCTTCTCTTTACCCATTGCCAGGAACCTGACCAAACTGTGGCAAACAGAACCTTAAAAATCAGAGTTGACTTTCCCAGTTTGGCTAGACAAAGTAGGCGAGTCCCTAAAGTTTCTCTTCAAAAGAAAAGCTTCTTGTATCTTCAGAACAACTGAGAAACCAAGAGTGATTGTCCAGGTAGCTAATAACTTTCTTTAATCAGTAATAGATTTGTGAGCAACTTGTTCTGTTTTTCTGGCGTACTCAAGACAAACTTCCCTTCTCAGATGTCTGTGGTGGTGTTGATTCTCAGCCCCACCAGCAAAGGGTTACAGATCCCCTCCTTTGTTATCTCTGAGGCCAACTGATAGCTCACTCCTTCATCATTATATCTACTCGTCCAACCTCATTATTGAGCAGAGATGGCATGGTTAAGTTATACTTTTACTTTCAACCAATTATTTTCAACTCTCCTCCTGGAATCTTTCTTCCTCTCACCTCTGATGAACCCTCTATGAGCACTAATGAATCACTATTCCCACTAACAAACTCTCTTACTAACAGAAAAGTTTAGGGCACTTCCTCTCCCTCAGTGGCCTTAATATCAGCCTCCTTTGAAAGTACTTTTCTGGGACCCTACCTCCTATTCCTGTCACACTCAAAACCATATTCCTCTAAAACAAAAAAAAAGGCTTAAACCCAACCACACAGCACTTTCTTCATAAAGGTATTCTAAAGTGCACTAATTCATCCTATAACACTAATTCACCCTATAACAATTCTATCCTGCCAGGACTAGAGCCTAATGTCTCTAACTGCCTAGTCTAGGACCTTGGGATTTTTAATGTATCTGTTATTGCTATATACCCAGTACCCTCTAACCATTATAGCCTATTCTCTCAGATTCCCTCCTCTTTACCTATTTTTACTGTCGTGAACTTTAAGGACATTTCCTTTACCACTCTTTAGACTAAGATTCATAGGATCTCTCTACTCTCCCTCCGTCCTAGCTCTTGAGTCCAACCCCAGGTCAGAAGCTTCCTCTCTCCAGTTCCCATACAAGCCCGAAAACATTCCCCTTCATGCTTCTCCCTGATTTCAGGGGAGACAGTCCTGGAAGTTTGGAATAAAGCTTTCCTTTCACCCATGGAGTGGTTATTTTGGCTCCTTTACTAGGTCCATATTTCATTCAAACACTTTTAAGGAGAAAGTTATGTGGGAATGTTGGCATCTTTTTTCTTAGAGGGCAAACAGTGGCTTCTGAAAACCTTCACTTTTATTTCTATAAGAAATAAATTAAAGTTCACATATAATTCATTAAAATTTAAAAATAAAAACATATATATATATGTATATACATACATGCATTCAATTTTAAACTGAACAGGGAGAGACTATATGGAAGAATTTGAAGTGAAAAGGTAAGGAGAAAATAATTTGATTGTGTTATATTGTCAAAAGTAAAAGAAAAACACATTATTTCAAAGTAGACACTCATTTTCATGATTAAATTTCAAAAGAAATGATGTTTAACATTCTAGTTATTTTTTTAAGAATGATCATTATAAATGAAACTTCTATAGATTTTCATGTGGCCATTTCTAAAAGTATATGTACACATGCTTAAACAAAAAAAATTAAACATGTATTCTGTATATCAATGTCTTCATTATGGCTACTGTTAGTGCGAAGACATAGCCATTAGTTGATCAACTCTTATAAAGGAAAGCATTTAATTGGGATCACCTTACATGTTTTAGGTTCAATACATTATTATCAGAGTGTAGCTTGTAGGGAGACATGGTGCTGGAGAAGAAGCAGAGACATATTCATCAACAGGCAAGAGGAAGTGAGCTGACTGTCACACTGAGCCTGATCAAAGGAGACCTCAAAGCCCAAAGTAAAACAATTCCTCCAACAAGGTCATACCTACTGCAACAAAGACACACCTTCTAATTTTGCTACTTGCTATGAGCTTATGGGAGCCAATAACATTCACACTACCACAATCAGGATTAAAGATGTGAATAAATCTTGTAAGATGGCTAGTGAGAAAGAAAAAGTGTGTGAAGAACACAAACCTTACTGAAGACTTTATGAAGAATCATGAATAAAACTCACAGAATGGTAACAATAAATCCGTAGCTCATTCAAGAAAAATCACCTGAGAGAAACTATAAAATGTGCTTTGGCAACAGATTGCCACTGTGTACTTTCAGCTGAAGGAGATGGATGCTCATTACGACTTTCATCTCAGCTGCATGTCTAGCTGATGTTTTTGAACCCAAGGAAATAGTGCACATTTGAGCCTTACAACTACTGTAGTCAGGAAAGCAGGTCACTTACAACAGCATTTTTAATTTGACAGGGGATTACAAAAACATTTGGTGCTCTTTAGCTGTTGTCACAGCCATCTATTACATTAAGAACAAGTTGATTTTAATATTTGTCAAATTAAAAAGCATTGTATCATGCTGACCTTGGGCATTCATTTCCATAATTGGCTCTCTGCTTGCTGTGTATTATCTGACACCATCATTTGATTACTGTTCATTTTTTTTCCTGAAATTCTGAATCAGTTTCTAACATAGACTGCATATTAATAGTTTGTGTTCATCATACCTTATTTTAAGGAGACATGTTGCAAAAATCTCTCTCTTTTTTGTTATAAAGCTTGATATGACACTTTTTTTTGCTATATCTGAAGAACAAATTTAATGCATGTTTTATTTCTTTTCAATAGTAGAGCAGAAAAATTGGACTCTAAATAATACTTTAAATGGTTAGAATATCCAACTCTTGGTATTGATTTCAGAAAATTTTAGAAAATTGTGTGAGAACCATGTAAAAACTGTGGCTTCCTGTATGAGTAGTATTTTCATAGCAACAATAAAATCAAGTAAAGTCTTTGTGATTTCAAAACAGCATTTCATTCTATTTACTTATATCAGGATGTTTGCTGTAGTGCTTTTAGGTTCTGCTGTAATAATTTCTAAGTTATGGAACTAAGTGCTGATGACTTGCACATTTATGTTGTCTGAGAATATTTTGAGTAGAGTTTCCCATTACATATTCAAGGCAAGAACAATCAATCTTAACAGAAGCGTTAGTTTTCAGCCTCCGACAATTTTCCCAGTATGAACAATCCAGATATCTTCCTAGTGGTAAGTGACCCCTCCTGTGACACATACTGACAGGACATAATGGCTGGACTCCTACTATGTGTCCTCCTATACCCTAGGAAGTTTGCAGGCCATACTGTCATTGCTTTAGTAAAAATCCTACAGGATACACATATGTGTATTCTAAATTCACAGTTATAGTTCTCCAAGTGTTAGAGTTTGAACGTGAAATGCCCCTATATGTGGAAGTTGATCTTATTGTGGGGGTTAAAAGTTAGAAGCCTAACACTGTTTTTCAAGAGTTCAGCCTCCCTTTTTCCACTGTTGCCATCGTGGACTGTTACCTTCTCAAACTGTGAGCCAAAATGAATAATTCTAACATTTATTTGTTTGTTTACATTTTATCATAGAGACAGGAAGAACTGTTAGACTGTGGATATGCTGCTTGAGTTTTGCCCTGTACCACATGCATGCACAGAAACACACACACAAACACACACACACACACACACACGCACATGCACACGCACACGCACATGCACGCACACACACACTAAGCTTTTGTGCATGTTGTAACACCGCTGGCCTCTATTGCACCTCTTTCTCACTTGATCCATTGCATGAATGAGTACGAGCCCTTCTGAGTCTGTGATAGGTTTTAAGAATATTCTTGAGGTCCCGAACATAAAAATACAGGGTGACTGACTACATTTTAAGAGGTCAGTCATGAATCAGCTCAGGCTGGACAAAAGAATACTAATACAAAGATAAAATTCTACTACAACTTTTCCTCAAGTACCCGTGAAACAGGATTCTGTCTGCCAAAATGAGTCATTTTCCTTACCTCTTCCTACCTCCTGCAAATGAGACATCAACTGGGTTATACATCAAAGCCCATCACTACCCTCCAGGCTCCTTTAGTACACACTAGCATGCACCTGTTATTGCTTACCAAGGCCCCCAGACAACCTCTTGGCTCTTGCACAACCACTTCTCTCCCACCAACTATCTCGCAGCCCAATCCAGTTTACAGCTTCTTTTCTCCATCCTGCTTTCTCTACCCTTTTCAAACCAGTAAAGCTCCTCCACTCCCTCCCAACTCTGATGCTCCTGTGACCCTTGCCAAGAGAAAGCATTGGACGTTTGGAACGAAATCATTTTCTGCACACAGAGCTGTTCATTTTGGTGGTTTTACTGCAGAGTTGCTTATACTATTCTTTTATTATACTTTTAAAAGACATTAGCTCTTTCCATTACTTTATATTAGATGCTCTCTGTTCTGTATCTCATTGATCAGTTTACTAAAAGCTACTGCTTCTCCTGGTCAAGCTCTCCTACAACCCAAACATAAATCAGATAAGAAACTCGGAGTTGTCAGAAAATTATACATGTTACCTGTGAGAGGATTTCCAGGTTGCAGACTAAACACTGGTAATGCGCTAGCTGCAAGGAAAAGGAGCATTTCTGAAAGTCATACTTAAAACATCCAGGATCACATCACCTGGAGCCATGTCAGAGGTCAAACTTATATCCATCCTCAGAAGTGATCTCAAGACCTCATCACAGAGAAACAAAAACGCAGGAAAAAATGCTGCAGAACAAAGGAGCTCATCTCATGGAGAAAGGTGAGGGGGAGAGAGAGAGAGAAAGAGAGGCACAGAGAGAGCAGACGAGATAGAGATAAATAATGGCCCTCTTTCATTTTTGTGGACTCTTCCTTCACAGGATGGTTCCATCCACAATACAAATCAGATTTTTCCTTGACTTGTTCAATTTTTTCAGTCCCCTATTCAGCAGATCAGGAAGTTCATTGTGTGATTTCTAATAGTTGAAAAGTCAGGGAAGCTCCACCCGTGAGGTCTAATAACATGGCTACCTGAATGTGGCCTGAACAGGCAAGATGACAATAGACATGCTAAAGTAAAAGGGGAAAGCTTGGGAGTCCTCAGGATCACACACACACACACACACACACACACACACACACACACACACAGAGAGAGAGAGAGAGAGAGAGAGAGAGAAGGAGAGAGAGAGAGAGAGAGAGAGAGAGAGAGAGAAAGAGAGAGAGAGAGAGAGAGAGAGAGAGAGAGAGAGAGAGAGAATGAGCATAGCTCTCATTTTAAAGAATATAATAAGAAATAGCATATTATGGTATCACTCTGAGTGACTATTGCCTGGGAACACAGATTTAGGTTTTTTCACATTCCATATTCCACATGGAGCAGTTTCCTGAAGTTTTTATACAGAACAATTAAATTCATAAAGCAAGACACACTTAAACTAAATTGGTGGGAGAATCAGAAAGGCCACTACAGCAAGATGGGGGGAGCTTTTTTTTTTAGGCCCAAGCTCTTGAATTTGTGGAAACTAGTTATCTACTAAATTGAAATGATTTTTTTAAAAAAAGGTTTAGGTTTTCTTTCTGTGTGTGTGTGTTTGTATATGTGTATTATTTATAAGATGTTCATTCAGACACAGAGGTGAAGAAGGAGAGCCTGTTCCAGATGTCAAGAAAGAGTTCACAATAAAGTAATTAGCCTCTGCACCTGCAACAGTCCAATCTCCTACAACACCCGAGTTCTAATAAGTCAAGGAGTCCCTGCACTCACTGTATTCACAGCTTCTTTCCACGTGGACAATAATGAAAGGAAATGAGGTTATACATTTAAATGATAGTGAAGTGGTTATACAGGAGGCTTTCAAGGGAACAAAGTGAAAGGAAAGGTAAAGTAATTATTATATACACATAAGGTCTTTCCTCTGCTGTTATTTAGCTCTATAAGTACACTATGGTAGTGAGGGCATCTCTCAAGGATTGTCTTTTCATCTTAACTGTGTTGTAATATAGGAGGAGGAGTGTATGTGTGTGTGTGTGTGTGTGTGTGTGTGTGTGTGTGTGTGTGATATTTTTACAATGTGTGAAGATGTATTTCTGTGTATGATTAAGTATCAATAGTTAGGCAGGAAATATATGTGAGACTTCTGGGCAGAAGAAAGGTTGAGTTACCAGTCAGACATGGAGAGGAAACAGGAGGTGCAAGATGAAAGAGAGGTAACTCCATGTGGCAGAATGTAGATTAATATAAACGGGTTATTTTAAGTTATAAAAGGTAGTTGAGAATAGCCTAAGTTAAGGTTAAGGTGTCACAATTAATAATAAGTCTCCATGTCCTTATTTGTGAGTTGGTAATTGAAGAAAAATCTGATGACATATGGCATCCAATGTGGTACCACATAATTTCACAGATGGCTTGAGAAACCTGAAAGACATTTCTGAATACAGGATCAGATGTGGCTTGCAGACAACCTCATTCTCTCAAGCAGGCTCAGTCCTTGCAATATACTAAGACATGGTCCCTTCAATAGACCTGATTACTTGAGTAGCCTGTGTGCTACTGAAAGGGGAGATTGGACACAAATGCCTGCTGCATTGCAGATACATCAGTTTCCCAGAACTGGGGTGATAAATGCTGCTCCAGGTTCAGAGCAGGCCAGGCTTGAACAGAACTGAGGGGTTTGGAGTCAGTACACCATGTGCTAGCAGAGCAATGCAGCAGGAGCCTTCCAGTTTAACTTTAGCTTCTGTGGTCAGAGAATGCTGTACACATGTAGTAAAGCCAAGTCTAGATGGAAAAAAAATCCTCTGAACAGGTAGAAGATTTGAATAATGTGCTTAGATGCTGAAGAAAGAAACTAAAATGGACATAGACAGTCATAGAAAAGCAAATAGCTTTAAAATAATAAAGTCAAGTCTTTAAAGAAAGAATAAAGTAATCTAAAAGGAACAAGCCATATGGAAATGAAAAATACACAGGTAGTTGAATACTATACAGTATTTAATCGTTGACTTTGAATTTTTTTAAATACTTGGTAACAAAAACAATGACTGCTGAGGGATATTGGATTATGAAAACTGCTAAATTAAAAAAACTGTATATTATAAAAATGTCATAATTTCAGAATGGAAGTCAGATAATATGGTTTATTGGCTGAGAAGTTTTGTCTTTGTTTACTTAGGAAGCAAAAAATTACAGATATCTTCAAAATTTAAAAAAAAATCAGTTTTGACAGTTTTGATCAGAAAAGACCTACGGAAAATCTTGAATACAGACAAAAAAAATCTATAAAGTAGTGGCATATAAGTTATTCCTTGGCAAGGAAACAGCTCTGATACTGGATGAGATGTAACAAATCGTGTTAGCAACAGAGTCCTTAATACTTAATGCTACATGGTGTTTTTCATATGTCATTCAATTCAAAAATCCAAAAATGTTTGTACATACATTAGTCCATATTTCTGATGGACTGATAAAAACGTACAAAGAAATGACATGTTAGAGATGTCAGCTTCAGGATGGGCCATGAGATGAATTTCTGAAGGCTAACACAGTGGTGCAAGTATACTTAACCTTGTTTTTCTCCCATGATATCGGGTGGAACATTCTAGTAGTTACCTAAACACTAATGGGCAGCCTGGAGTAGTTTTTGTACAGTTAGGAAAGAGGTAGAGATGAGCCAAGTTAGGTCTCAGTGATGGGGTTGAACAGTATCAGGCACATTTGCCCAACATACCCAAGTCCCTGAAAGGCGGGCTGTCTTAAAGTTTTCACTGTCTTCCTTTGATCACATCAGATGGAAAAAAGTAAAGAATAATCATAAGAACAAAGTTTTTCAAAGATTTTAAAGCTGAAAACCTTCATATCCCTGAACAGTTCTGTGCTTTTGGCTGACATCCTAGGATGTTCTTGTTGTTTGGCTAGGACTTAGTGCAGAGTACTAAGGTTTTCCACTGTGGAGCATTTGTGTAGGCTCTGCAGCCTCTCAGTATGGTAGACCCATTCATGTGCTGTAGCTTCACAGAGAGAGCAGTATGCATTAGGCTGAAAAGTCATCTTCCAACGGTAAGAAGGAATTGGACTGCTGTTACCTCTCTATGGAAACCCTTGGAAAGTAACAAATGGTGACTGTGATAAAAATGAATCATGGATGCGCACATCACAGCTGCGTTGAAGACACTTTGCATTCTGCTCACATTCTCTTAAATGTTCTTCCCAAAGTTGCTCAGCTGGAACTCTGGAAAGAGGCTGGCACTATTTGCTGAAGATACATAAGGGGTAGGGGGAATGGCAAATGGAGAATATAGTCTTCAGTTAAAAGTTGAACACTCAGTTTCCAAAAGCTTCTGGCAGACTCATGCTTTGAGAGAGGAGCAGTCCAATAGATGGGGAGTTGAGGATGCTAAATCTCCTTCAAGTACATCAGGGTATATGATCCAGTATCCTTTGTTTACAAAGCTGTTCCTTTTTAGTTCACTTCACATTGTCATCTAAGTCATCAATTGTCTTCTTTTTTAAAGTTGGGAACTGCATCTTACAGCAGATTCAACATGACTCTCTGCATCCTTGTGTTTGTAAAAAATCTTTATTTCTACTTGTCTTCTTTTTAAATATGCTTTCCTTCAATGCAAACACTTCAAGTTTTGGTCTGTCAAACTGATCCCCTCATCCATGCCTCAGCACCCAAACTCTGCTAGCGTAGTTCACTCCACTAGGTGTTCCAAGTCCCCTTGAATAATAATCAAATGTAACCCACCTGTTCACACTTCCCCTCTGCCTCATCTGCTATGTGCTTTTCTTCTTTAGCTGGGGTCCATGTTTCCTTCGTATTTTAGAGTTCTATTTTAGTCACCTTCATACCCCTCTCACTCTCATCAGCAGCATTTTCTGTTTGCTCCAGCTCCCGCAGTGGCCTGAAGCTCCTGAGTATCAACCCCAACCTTTTCAAACAACAGAATCTAGTTGTTCAAGAAGGTCCTGTCAGGTTCTGTCTGTACCCAGGTCTGCTTTCTCTCTGCATTTCTGGTTTGAAAAGTCAGATCTCTTCTAACCATCCTCCTCTTTCTGTTGCAAAACCTGAATCTTGTACTTCACCTGACTCGAGGCTGTCCCCACCCCGCTGCTTTCTGAATCAGGTTCCTACCACCAAACTTGGAGTTGCATCGCCTTCTGCACTACTCATATTTCTTGTCTTTGACTGAACATAACTTCCTCACATATATTTGTCCCATACGAGTTTATCCTCTTTTTGTTTGTTTGCTTAAATACTATTTACTAAGTTGAATTTAATCCGAAAATATATTGACTAAAAGCATGAAGGGTTACCAATGGAGAATTAGCATGAATTTCAGAAAAGGGAATCTGTAATTTAGCAGCCCAGAGACATTTAATCAATATAGCTAAGAGATTCATTTTAAATACACATAAGTGGTAAGATGCACATTTTCGTTGAAAATATATCTGTGTTTGTCCCTCTCCTCTGAATAACTTTGAGCAATGGAAAGGTTTCAGTCTACATTGTTCTTCTTATTGCTTCGTCCAAGTTGCCTTAGGCACAGAATAAATCACAATAAACATTGTACATCAAAATGACCTTTACTATAATAAAGAGAAACAACACTATCAGTTTAAGTTTACAATGGAGCTATATAATGGACTTTAAATGTCCCTTAAAGACTCATGTAGAGCCTCTGGAGTTACTGGAAGAACAAAAAAGTAGATGGTGCTTAGCAGAAGGAGTGTGTGTCATTGGGGGTGTAACCTTGCATAGGACATTAAGAACCTTGGCCTTTTTCTGATTCTTTTCACTCCTTATCCACTATGTGGTGAACTCACCTTTGTTTGCATCTACATTAGTGACATAATGCACGACCACAGTCCCAATGCATGGTCAGTTCAATATCCACTGAAAGTTTAAGTCAAAACAACCATTTCTCCTTTTAAACGAGATGTATCCACTTATTTTGCTAAAGAAAAGGAAAAGTGAACAACCCACAAAGAAACTCAAAATAATTAACTCTTAGTTTATGTGAAATGCAAGAATCTTGAGTCTTCCCTTTATCCAGGATGGTGCTAATCATTTAAATTAATGCGGCAACATAAGAAAAATAAGATATAGTGAAGTGATAATATAAAATAATATTCTCATAAGGTGTTTTAGTAATGAACTCAGGGAAACACCCTTAAAATGTAAGCAAAATTTACTAAGTGTGGTAAAAAAATATATAATGGTTACACAATATGAGAAATTAATAAAGATAATTTATTCAAATACAAAAAATATAAATTGAAAGAATAATTATTGGAGTTTGTAATTGATATTTTAGTGTAATAAGAAAAATCTGTACATGACATTCTTAAAGAGACCTAAATTGTCTACTTTTGACAGCCACAATGAGCTAAGACAAAAATTTTACCATTCATGCCAATGCCCACACAAATTTGCAAACATTTATGAATAGGAGGGTATGGCCAAGAGTAAGACTTTAAAAAACTGCAAAATTAGTAAGATAAAGAAGCCAGTTGTCAAAGAGAAGGCTGGGAATCTCCAGACTGAAACTGCTTTTGGCACAGATGCCAAAATAATCTAAAGAGTCTAAAAGTGACCCACAGCTCATTATAAACCACACACACTCAAAAGCATGCTGAGAAAGCCTGCACTATTGAAATGATGTGGGTCAGTAATACTTCTGCTTATCAGGGGGCTGGTCATACTTAGCACAGTTCAATATATTCCAAGTAAAAAAAATATTGAAATGACTTGGCTGGAAAAATTATTATATAATCCCTGTAGGTTGTGATGAGATCTTGAAGTTAAATGTGAAAACTTACATATTCACAATCTAGCAAAAATATAAAATGCTTCCTCTTGAATGAAAACTTTAAAAATTTGATAAAAATTAAATTGACTTGTCGATAAACAAATATGTTACTGAATGAATAAAGACTATTGTAAAAATATTTCTAATTGTTCTTCCAAATAAGTCTAGCTGTAAGATACATGAATATATTGAATGATTAACATTTTTGTTTAATAGGTATATATCCCTTAAAGTTAATACAAAAAGGAACACAGTGATATTATGTAATTCAAGGGGAAATTAAGGTGATTCATATAAAGCACCTTCAATCTTATTTCATTATCTAACAAATGCGAAATTATCTTAACAAAAATAAGTACACTTACTATTAAATTCCTTCTGAAAGCATTTTGAACTTTGTCAAACACTAATTTATATTGAAACTTTAGCCAATTAGTCCTTTCCAGATTATACACAGAATACAGAAAACATTAAAAACTTTTATTAAATAATATTTTTTAAAAAAAATGTGAAAAATCCACTAATACTTCATTAGTTTTGACAATAAATTTTATTCTCAGCAACAATGTATATATGCCAACAAAACATAATTAGAAGTTTTTCCTCTGCTATGTTTAGACTTCCGTTCTTTGTAATAACTACAAAAAGGAAGATATACACATTGTTTCATTTTGTGGTTTTCTTTATGTACATAAATTCAAATAAATACAGCTATGTCTAATTTTACATTGTTATTCAGCTGATCGGATCATTCTCACTAGTAAATGTAAACCTCAAGGATGTAAATGGATCCTTTGCCATGATGAGTGCCCGTAAAGAAAGAATCGAAACTAGGAAGACAACAATGGAAAAGCAGCATAGCACAACAGATATTTCGAGTTGAGGAGAGTTCAATATTCTTTTATTGTTGCTAGTCAAGTTACCTAGTTTTGGACAGTGAAGGAGTGCTTGTTCAGCAGGCCTCCGTGAGGCAAAGCTCATGAAGACAGTCTCACTTGACAAGGACCAGTGGACTTCTGGACAGGTCACAATAATTTTTGGAGCATGCAAATTGCACATTTTCCTTCTTTTCATAATATAGATGATTCTCTTGAGTTTTTTCTTCCTTTTTTTTTTTTTTGGATCACTTTGTCAGTCATGCATGGGGCAGATGTGATTATTTCCAGAAACTTGATTTTGTTTTCTCAAATATTTTCTCCTAAAGTTAATGAGAACTGATACCACTCAAGTTTCTTATCTGGAAATCCCAGCTGTCCTTCCAGACCCTGGTAACTCTTCTGTTTCAATGCTGTCAGGATTGGAGGCAATTCACCTTTATTTCTGTAAAGATGCTTTGCTAAATTTTGAACAATATTTATGTTTATCATCTTTTAGCTTAGTAAAGACAAGATGTATTTGACTTTATATTTGGCAAAGATAGCAAAATGACAAGGATTGTTTTTTATTTAAAAGATATTCTTATGTAAAAGTTGCAAAAAAGCATATTTGATATATTTATTTTGCCCAAGTTTGATGTTAGAAGACGGAAAAAGACATGTTTCTTAGTATGGAAAAATATGTTTGTTTTTTAAAGTATAGATAAAGATGGTCTGAGTTATTCAGGATCAACCACTTGTGTGATACTCATATGGTCATCAGACGTTATTTTATTTTTTCATACTTACACCGCTTCCCCATCTTAGGATGTGAACCTGGTATGGAGAGACAGTGTGGTATCTAATCAGGAGAGAAAGAACTGGTACACATAATTACAAGAAAACTACTGCTTTGTAAAAAGTGAGATTATCATTGTACAAGCCTATTTAAAATATAAGAGAATATTATAGCAATATTCAGATTAACATATAAATATTCATTTTTGCATGTTGCCTTGAATCTGAAACTTGGACTAAAATCAACAAAAGTCTCTGGCACTACATTAAAATGTAAAATATTTTATATTAAAACATTCATAAAATGTTGCCTATAAAAAGAAGGTGCATAGGTAATAGAAACCATCATAAAAATGACAAATATGCTAGAATCTGTGACTAAAGATACTGAAAATGATTGTATTAGTATACTCATATGAAAGAATATAGTGTAACCATGGAAAATAGAGAGACAATAGAAACTAAAAATATACATTACTAAATAAGAAAAATATATCTGAGATTAAAACCAGTAACTAACACAGGGTGCTAGATACTGCAGACATACTACATAATTTTGAAACATATTTATTGAAAGAATTTAAAGTAAATGTATTCTAGTAGGATGTTTTATAAAACTAAGCAACATATCGATAAATTCCAGATAAGAATTTATCTATTATAAATGTGATAATCCTGTTGCTATAGAAAAGTGCCATAAATTTGTTCAATGTAATAATCAACAAAACCATGCAAAGTACAACAAAATGTAACTGGGAAAGTAGACATAATCTCCATAAAATAAGGCATAGATAAAAAAATTTTACAGACACACTGTAACCATACTTTAAATTAGTGCTGAGTAGAAATGAAAAAAACAAGCAAACAAAACATAGAACAAAACAAATCAAATAGCCCTCAACTACCAGATAAAAATAAGAACATATCACTTATACAATAACAGCAGTTTTTCATAAGGAAAATCAAATTATTTTAGCAATGTATTAAAATATATATCTATTTTATTGTATATGTGCTTTGTAAAATGATATTTATGTTTCTCAAATGTTTTAGAAAGTTCAAGTTTTTGTGTCTCTAAAATATCCTTCAATGACTGAAAATAAAGAATACTTTTAAAATCTACATGAGCTGAAAGAATTTATTCTCAACAGAGCAAAGCTAAACTGAATACCTAGTAAAACCAAGTAGGCAGACATACAATATTTCCAATTCATATTTTTAAAATCAACCAACAACAATAAAACTTGCTAAATGAACACCAATAACCCACTCATTTCCTTCCTACTTATATACAATTAGAAGTTAATTGATTTTCTCATCGCAGAGAAGAAAATGCAAACTACCACAGATGCTAACAAATCAGCAAACTCTGGAAAATGTGTACATGGCAAGTGTAAGAAGACTGTAGAAGAAGAAAAAAATGTGAAGACTGCTGCACGACCTTTGACACGTGTGGAATTGTTGATATGTTTGTTTGGGAGATTATTTTATGTTCGTTGAGATGGGAAACCTTGCCAATAGTGGGTGGTACTGTTTCCTATACTTGGGACCCTAGATAGCATAAGAAAGATGAAAATTAGCTTCTTACTAAAATGAAAGTATTGTTCTTTGCTTCCCTTTGGGCATAATGTGAGTAGCTGATTTATGTTACTCTCACCTAAAATTGTGAATCAAATGAACTTTTTTTCATCTAATCTGATCGTGTCAGGGTATTTAATATATAATAATCAGTATAATAAGGAGAGAGACTAAGACAGTTTCCAATGTTGCATTAACAAAATTGATATTTCAATAACACCATTAAAATATTATCAAGTTGACATATTTTGTAAATAAAATAGGCTACAATCACTAACATGCCATAAAATTATCAGTGAACCAAATTCAGGCTATAACAAGTATTTAGAATTTGTTTAATCTTTTCACATTCCATGATACTGTGCAACCATTTCTTATTTCTTCAGATTATTTTATTACAGCATTGTGAACCTACTATGAGATATATACTAATGTACAACAATGCATAATCCTTTAGCATTTCAAACATTTGCATTTATAATGTGTCTCTATTAATAGATGTTATAATAACCATGCATTAAGGGTAGATAGATGAATGACTTACACTTTATAGTCTGTAGAGATAGAAATCTCACAAACTCATTGAAGACAAAAGATGACAGATGGATGACCAAAAGGAATGATGCAAAAGGGTCTTTTAGTTATAAATATATTGGAGAATATTTCAGCAGTTTGTGAGGAAATCTAAGAGTTTCTACCTTAACATCACCAAGAATTGAAGCATTCAACTAACCCAATTTACATAGATTTCCCATGTGGGAAAAAATATCAGAGTAGAGAAATAAGTAAAGGTCTTTTTGTAACTTTCATGGAATGCTAATAATAAATTATCCTGTACCTGCTCTCTGAACCACATATGTATGATCCAGATTTCAAACAGGCAGGCTAAGGCAAAGGCGCTGAACTGAAATTTGGACTGCCATCTGTTGCTAGAGAAATTTTTGTGTGTGAACTCAGCCAACTCAACTGCACTCATAAAAAGCATATATAATATGCTTTGTTGGAAACTTATAGAATCCATCATTTCTAGAATACACCACATATTCACATTCTCAGAGAAAAAGATAAGACCTAGAGATTAACCATGAATGCCTGCACTTGACCCCCTTCTCCTACTGAACTGCTTGTTCGTCTTTGATTTGAGGATTTATGCCTAGTCTTATTGAATCTTATGCTATGACTAGTTCGTATCGCCAGGAGACCTGGTCATTTTTAATGGAAAGGGAGGAGCTATGGATCTGTGGAAGGGAGAGGGTGAGCTGGTAAAAGTAGGGTGAGAGGAGGCTTCAATAGGGATGTACTGTATGCGAGAAGAGTAAATAAATAATAAAAGGCAAAAAAAATTCGAATCAATGAAGCAATCCGTCTTTCATTACAGTTGCAGAGAAAGTGTTTTAGTATGAATAAGTTTGGAATAACTGTCATAGGCAATACCAGACACTCTGAACCTAAATAAAGGTTTTAGATATAAAAATATAGTATCCTAAATACCATACCCAGTGGAGGGATTAACAAAAAAATTTTAAAGTGAATATGAAACATAAGTCTTTCAGAAAACTCAAAGCAATTCTTTTAAAAAAATAAAAGCACACTGAATATCTCAGTCACATGTAACACAGAATTAAGTGGTCATCATTGTAGTATCTTAAAAAAACCAGACGATGGTTAAGAAAAAATAAGGATATAAACCAACTCTGTGGAAAACATGTATTTCTATAAATCGAAAGTTCGGTGTCTGCGAAAAAAATGAATATTAAAATCAAGTAAACAAAAAAAACATTATCATCGCCTTTAATAAGAAAGCATTCATGTATATCATGACTATACAGCTAAAGTAAACATGTTAACATACCCATCCATTTAGAGTATGCATTGCAATAGATAAATCTATTTTTAAGGTAATTTTTCTTCAAAAAGGAAGCTCCGAAGGTAATAATAAAATATTGGTGAGTAGTTGAAAGTGTATGTCAAACTTGCATTAAACTACTAGCAAAGATATACAAAATAAAGCTAAATAAATCACTTTTAAATAAAAGTGTATTTCTCCCCCAGTGTACATGTTCTAGAAGAGATGGGAAAGTATAATACTTGGGTTAAAAAACAGAACCATTTTATCTCCACATTTAGGACAGCAGAAATGCTAAGGTAGATGAAATATTTCTCATTATTTAAAATGCTTAAATTGGATTCAAATAGTGTTAATGAGCTTCTTTTGATGTATGTACTGTATACAGACATAGACATAATGGAAGTCTCTATTATTTGAGGGAACCTGGTGAAATGTTCAGACTAAGTGAATCATCTGATTTTTAACTAAACATGTGAATTATTATAGGAATAGCTAAAACATAAAACAAAAAGATTTTCCCATTCAAGAATAATTGTCTCATGATATTAAAACTCTAAATATAATTATAAAACTGCAACCTTAAAAATGTTGGAGAGTGGAATACACTAATTTGTCATTGTTTTAAAAGTATTTGTTGCTATCACAATTAAAATTTAAATATAAGTAAATTTAAAAAGTCATCATAAATTTTTGGTATCAAAGAAAAAGCATTTAATGTGAAAAAATTAGTTTCAATTTTGTCTCACCAAAATGTTGTAATATTGCTTTTTTCTAAATATAAAAGCAGTTAAATATTCATTTATTTTATATAACCAACTCTTGGTAAATTTTGTATAAGTACTTATCGAAAGCTTTTTATTACCTAATCTGTTATTCCCTACATAATTCAACATGAGTCTCCTTAATGGTGGATCATGGAGGGGGGTCCCATTGTAGGGGTTATGGTATGTGTTTTAATTTTGAATCTTTGCTTTTATATTAATACAATTCAACTGATTTTATTGAAAAATTAATTCTCAGCAGACTTTCATGTAATGCCTATCACAGGTAATAACAACATAATGCTTTTCAATACATGTGCATCATACTTTTCTCAGTCATTTACAGCTGTGGACCTAAAGATATTTATTACTTCAGACCTCGTGACTTTGGTATAAATTTACTATATGAAATCTGCAGATTTTGGAAGAGCAGGCAGTTTTGCACAACCTGATCTTTCCAGTTAAGTGATTTCCCACCTAGAGAAGCACCCTTTCTTCACTGTGTTCATTTGTTACATTAATCTTATACTTCTTATTTTATGTTAATAGTTAACCCAAATATAAGTAACTAAGCATTATTCACCACTCTAATGAAAACAAAGAATCTCAAGGACATCATTAATTGACCAGTATCCATATTTTGAATAAGAGTCCTGAAAGGAGGACTAATGATTGTGAGGACATGGGATGAGAAATAAAGAACACAAAAGTAACTCCTGATGCTAGAAGGTCTTGAATAAGCAGATGGTTTATTTCAACAAGTTTAATTAAAAATAAAGCATTACTTATACTATACACAAGGGAGAAATGGCTGAGGTCAGCAAAGATCTAAGTCAGACAATGGTGGCAGAAAGCTTAATGCGTGAGAGACAGAGCTGCCTTTGGGCTGGTAACTGCAGTCCAGGGAAATGTCTGCCCCCTGGAAACAACTTCGAGGTTCTGCCTCCAGTTTCAGATCAAGAAAAAGGACACTTTCTGTCTGGCTCTCGAATATTAATTAAATGTTTCCTTGTGTGCATATATGTGTGCTAAAAACCTAGCACTGACAAGTAGCATGCATCATCAACACCCAAGGTTACTTCATTGCTTTTTAAATTTTAACAACAGAATCTCTACAAAAAAAAAAGTCAAAACTTTGGTGAGAAAATGTTCTCTGCATCTTCATATCATTTTATATTTTCTTCTAAGAAACATCTTCTTCCATGCCACTTAGGAAGTCAGAAAATCTGGCTTCACTTCCAACATTTCCCTAGGTTGGTATAGAGTTCCCTTTGATTGAAAATTAGAGCTGCAGCCAAAACTACATTTCCCAAAATTATATTAGCAACTTTCTTTCTGACTGTCTCAATGGACATATTTTTCAATAGAAATTTTACACTGCTGGTTTGTTGTATTCCATGTATACATGAGAGATTGTGTGTTTCTTGAGTACATATCTTTTCTGAGTTTGGCTTATTTTGCTTGACATAGTGATCTTAAGTTGCATTTATTATCTTATAGATGATATGGTTTTATTATTTTTAAATTAACATGTTTAAAAGCATATAAAATTTCTAAAAAATAGAAGTAAGATATTGACAAAATATTTGATATATTAATTCTCTTCAACTTCACTGAGTGGGATTTTAGATACATTGTTTTGTTTGTTTGGTTTGGTTTGGATTTTGATCAAAGTATATAATAGTAGCAAGGCTATTTTGGAACAACAAGTCAGTTTTTGATTAGATTTGAGGATTAATCCAAAACATATTATGTCATGCTTTGTACTTGAATCTTAGTCAACGGCTTTTCACTGGGGAGGTCACAGAACCTTGGAGAAAATAAGTAAAATTATGCTGTCAAATCATTTCTGCAATTCATCTTTATTTCCATAAACTAAAGCTGCATTTATTCCTGGGAAGTGAAGCTTCTTTCTTTTTGTAGTAAAAAGTATTCAGTGCAGAAATTCATAACTGGTTAAGATAATAGAGAAAGAATGGGTATTCGATCCTAAAAGGCTCTCACATTCATAGGCAGGCAATTTGAGCTTGGAATTCTGAAATTTATATATTAATGCAACATATTTTATGGTAAAGTTATGTTGATAATTCAATAAAAATGTATAGAATAGCAATAGCAATCTCACCAACACCATGGAAAGGAATATAGTGTTAAAAAGGCAGAACTAATGTATGAGCCAGAAGATGAGGAAGATTTCAGTGAATTGCTATCTTGGGACACAACTTGGCTATTAAAAGCAAAATGTCTGAGCCACTGTGTCTTTCTGAACAAGTCTACCTAACATCAAGCCTGCCAATAGAGGAGTCTTTCTAGGCCCCATCCTTTATTGAGTAGATAATTGCTAGGGGGAGTGGAAATCACTGATTACTGAGGATAAGCAGCTACAACTTTGCCAGTTCTCTGCTGGATGTCATCTTGACCATGGACATATGAGTAAGGCTAACAGGCCTTGATAGGTAATAAAAAAAGATATGAAGTTGGGAGGAGAATATGATCATAATATATTGAGAATTGTCGAGGGCATGAATAAATTTGATATTTCAATTTTCCCTGGAGAATTTTCCAACAATAAAGTATTCTTTTAATTTTAAAAACACATGAAAATGGGGATAGCGACTGTAAAATGTTATCTTCAAGGATGACACAATCATTCCAATAATGAAATCACAGATGCTTCAGCTGCCTGCAATGGGTCAATCAAAGGTCAATCATAGATTAGGGAAAGGTTCTGAGAACTCTGTTACTCTCTGATGAACAGTTGTCTACTGATGTATTTTGGGCACTCGGGGGGGAACATCCTGGCAGTTTTATGTGATTGCTAGAATTGTGGGTAGCAGTTATATATGATGCTAATTCAGAATATACATATATGAAATTCTTTATTCAACTGTCTCTTATCTATCTATCATCTATCTATCTGTCTGTCTGTCTATCTATATATCTATCTATAATCTATCTATCTTTTGTTTGGTTTACATTTTTTATTCATTCTACATACCAACCTCTGTTTGTCCTTGATCTCCTCTTCCTTCTCCTTCTCAGCTCCCCGAAACTGAACTCCCTCTCCAATCCTCAGAAGAATAAGGCCAATTAGATACATTTGAGGTATGTTTTGGGGAAAAAAAAATAAGAAAGAGAAGGGGAAAAAAAGGAAAGCGGACCATGTTGACACAGGGTCATAATTCCAACATGGGGTGGGAGAGGCAAAGACAAGCAGATACCTAGGATTTTGCCAGCCATCAGAGCCTACTTGACTTCTATGCAAGTAAGACACTCTCTAACCAAATGCGGTTAAAACTTCTGATGATACCTAAGTAATGCTTAAGCTTGTTATTTGGACTGTAAATGCATATATGCATGTATACACAAATAAACAGTTACACACATACAAAAATACTAATTGCTATATAAGTTTTATAAGTAACAAGCACGTAAAGAATTATACTTTGTGAATTTATATCTACTAATGTGTAATTTAAAGGTAATTCCTACCAAAATTAATTTGTCAGTCATATTGTCTTTAATTTTTCAATATTGATTATATTTTTTGAAAGGAAATATTGTCATTATATAGATGACTTGCGTTCAAACAGAATTTAAGTGTTAGTATACTACTGATTATAATATAATAAATAAAAAATCAAGATATTTTAAAAATTTTTATTAGTAATGTCTAAATTATGAAATTCATGGGAAAATTAGTTTTTAAGTAAATATATATATTAATAAAATTAGTATGGTCAAATATTTGTTATTTAACTTTAAAATATATAAATTTATGAAATTAAATGAATGGTGACTATTTAGATTACTACTGTGACCAGAAAGATGTGAGGCATATATGAAAGAAACTAATATAAAATCATAACCATATTACAGTGGTATATTTACATTGGGAAATCAGACACACTGAAATTTTACATTTTCAGCAGAGAAAGTATTTCATTCAGAGTGTTAGTTATTGCTGTCAGGATTCTCCTTCCCTCACACTTTACTTATTGTCTCTAATTTTTCACCAAGGAGTGGAGATCTGTGAAATGTCTCCCTTCATTGTTGGTATGTCCTAGACAATGTCATTATGTAGGTCTTATTTACTCATCAAATTGTTTAGATTTTATAGGTGCAACATAGTTTCACAGTAATGTATAGAAATCACAATCTCATAGCAGCCATTGTGGGCCTCTGGCTTTAATAACTTTTCTAAATTCTTACCAGTGATATTCCCTTAGCCGTAAATATAGTGATTTCAGTGAAATTTCTTCTTTTGAGAATTCTCCATTTAGTTCCATGCCACAATTATTAAGTGAGTTACTTGCTTTCTTTCTTTTCAGAGGTTTCTTTCTTTTTTTTTTTTTGGTTCTTAATAATTTGTTTAATTGGTTTGTGTGTGTGTGTGTGTGTTCCTGTGTGTATCTGGCTATCTCGCTGTCTATCTGTCTGTGCTTGTTTTATTCTGCCTTTTTGTTTGTTTGGTTGGTTATTTTGTAGATTCTAGACAAGATTCCTTTGTCACATTACATTTGGTAAAGACTCACTTTATCTTATACATAGACTGCATCTTCTCTAAAAGTATAGTTTCCTGCATTATAGAGAAGTATCTTAGTTTCAAGATAATCAGTTTATCAGTTATTGGTCTTATACACATATTAATAAGCTATGGTTCAGAAAAGTCATTTTTCTGCTCCTATGCCTTGAAACATAAGGCATCATTTATACTAAAAGAGATACAGATCATCATATCTTATGTTGATGTCCTTGATCCATTTGGAATTGAGTTTCATGAATGGTGGAATGTAAGGATGGTGTTTCTTTTCCCTAATGTGTATTGCTGGCAGTTTTTATCAAAAAAACAGATGGCTGTAGGTATATGGACTTATACATGGTTCCTCAATTATTTTCCAGTGATCAATGTGTTTGATTTTATATCAATATTGTATTGTTGTTTAATTATTACTTAGCCTCAATTCTACAGCATAACTTAAACCAGGGGAGGTAATACTTTTATGTTCAAAATTATTTGGACATTATGGGTGTTTTCAATTACTTTATTAAATTAGATTTTTTTTCAAATTCTGTGTAACATTTTCTAGAAATTTTGATAGAGATTGCAGAATGTGTGGGTTGCTTTTAGTAGGATAGACAGTATCATAATATTAGGCACATGAATCCACGATAATGTGTTATATTTCCATCTTCTGGTGTCCTCTTCAGCCTAATTTATCAGTATCTTAAAACTTGGATTGTATAAGTATTTTTGAAATAAGATATCTTTTATTTTTATTTTTTATTCAGAAGATTTTTATTACTTTATAAACAATACCATTCAAAATTTCCACTTCCTTCACTCCTCGCACTTACCTCCAGCTCCCCCACTCACCCTCCGCTCTCCCCTTTCAGTCCTAAGAGAGGGCAGGGTACCCTGTCCTATGAGAAGTTCAAGGCCCTCCCAACTCCATCAAGGCTTAGGAAGGTATAGTACATGCAGCAGAGACAAATCCCAGTGCCATTATCATTGGCTTCTCTGCCCCAATTGTCGGCCACATTCAGAGAGTCCATTTTGATTCCATGTTTGTTCAGTCCCAGTCCAGCGGGATTTGATAAGCTACCAGTAGCTTAGGCACACTGTCTCACAACAGAACCAACCCCTCGTGGTTTGACTTCCTTGCTCATATTCTCCCTCCTTTTTCTCTTCAACTGTACCTTGGGAGCTCAGTCCAGTGCTCTGATGTGGGTCTCTGTCTATTTCTCCATCGGTCACTGGATGAAGGTTCTCTCCGAATCCCCCCAGCAAGTTATATAAGTATTTTTGCTTTCTGGGTTGGATTTATTCTTGGTTGTGTATGTGTTAACATTTTATACTGATGGTATGATTAATGCATTTATCAGATGTAGGGTTTCATGTAGGAATCTTTGATGCATAGAAACATATCATGTGCAAATAAGGACACTTTGAAATTTTCCTTTTCTATTTGTATTTGCTTTAACTTACCCATCAGTCTTGATGAATAGGAATTGAGACAGTGGACTTCTGTATATTGTTCTAAATTTGAGCTTCTCGGTGTTTATCATGATGTTGACTGGAGCTGTTTTGTTAATTGTTTTTAGCATGTATTGATATGTTCCATATATACTTACATTTTCTAGGATTTTTTTTAAAGTAAATTTTATTAAATTATAAAAGTTTCCATTTCCGCCCCTCTTCCCAACACCCTCCCACTCCCCCCACTCCCTTTCCTCCTCCCTCTTAGTCCCTTAGGGCAGTCAGGGTTTCCTGCCCTGTGGGAAGTTCCAGTTCCTTCCCCCTCCCTCCAGGTCTGACTTCCTTGCTCATATTCTCCCTCCTTTTTCTCTTCTAGGATTTTAACCATGAATCACAATTGGATTTTGTCAAAAGCCTTTTTTGCAAATAAGGAGACAACCACCGTGTTTATGTCCTTGAATCTATTTATGTGAAAGAGTGCATCTATTGATTTCCTTGTGAGAAATGATCCTTGCATCTCTGGAATGAAAACATCTTGATCTTATTGAAGGATTTTTTTTGGAGGAAGTTTTTTTTTTTAATGTAACCTTGAAATTATTTCATTTTGCAGGTATTCTACTTAGTATTTTGCATTTATGGTCACATCACTGTCTTATAGTTTTGGTAAGTTCTTTGTGTGTGTGTCTGTGTGTGTGTGCAAAGGTTAATAACATAGTTTTATAAATTTTTATTTAACAAAATAGAACCTGCTCATTCTGTATCATTTACTTGTTTAGGGTTGACCATTGTGTGTTGGTGAACAAACTGATGTACTTTTCTTTTGGTAAGACTATTTTTCCCATTCTTTGTATTTCTTAGTTGCCTATATTTCTTTTTGTAGGTATGAGGCTTAAGAGGTCTTGATTTTCTGTGGGCACTTAGTACTCTAAATTTTACTCTTGGGAGTATTTCATAAATTATTGTGCTGTGTTCTTGTATTTTGTATTATGACAGTTTGAGATGTGGATTTTCAAAATTTTCAGGAATTATTTGGTTTCCTTCTTGATTTCTTTATTCACCCTATTATTCAATAGTATATAGTCTAGTTCCCATGAATTTGCAAGATTTCTGTAATTTCTATTGAGGCTAGTATTGAGATTTATTTCACTAAAATCAGTTAGAATGCAAGATATCATTTTCGAATTCCCAATAATTGTTTACATCTGCTTTTTGTCCTTTTTTTGTCATGGACTTTGAAGAAAATTTAAGGCATACTCAGAAGCATACTTATTTCTATTGTTTGCATTCAACACAATGCTGATGTCTATTAGGATATTTGAGTTATAATATTATTAATGATAATATTTCTCAATTTAATTTTGTCCAGATAACCAGTCTCTTAGTGAGAGTGGTGTCACCACTGTAACTGCTCTGGGTTTTTCCTCTGGTTTCAGGTGAAATAACATTATTTGATATTATTTTTTCCACTTGTGTTTATTGTATATATACATATATGCATATATATGTCAAAAGTTGTAATATTCTCTTATTTTTCCTTTAATGAATTGAAAGAATCTATTTTTATATTTCCAGGTGAGCTACATATTTAAATTTAACTTAAAAGAGATATTAGCATAGCTCTACTTTTTGGTCTCTTAGTTACATTTGTTTCTAATATAATTTTTTACTTCTTACCCTAAGTTAATATCAATCCTTGATAGTAAGGTTTGTTTCATGAAAATCGAGAAACAATTGATCATCTTACTTTTTGTCATTTTCATAGAATCACTTTTAGATCTTTAGACATAAAAAGCTCTTTTATTTGAGTAATAGAGGGTTATTTATTTAAGGGTAGACAGACCACAGTCCTCTGCTGGAACGGGAACAGCAACTGAATGCGTACTTTACATTGGCATATATAGTATAAGAGGCCACACCCACGTGGGCTGCTAACTTAAAGGCTACTGGCAGTAGGAATTCCTACAACACCTCCCACTTTTGTTTAAATAAGAAAGTTCTAAGCCTAATACAAAGTTATATACAATAAGATAATAACCTCTTAATGCATCAAATTTATAGCATCCAGATATCTGTAGATGCTGGTAAGTATTATCCATTTGTGAAATTTTTTAGAAGTTTTCAATTTTTAATCTAATCTTTAAAAGGTCTTTTTTTTCAATTTCTCATGAGTGATGGATGTTAAATTCTGTTTTATGTTTTGTTTAGTTTTCTGTTTTTATAACACATTACCAAAAATTATCAATTTACAAAGAAAAAAATTTTTTTTTGTAAATTTTATTAAATTATAAAAGTTTCCATTTCCGCCCCTCTTCCCAACACCCTCCCACTCCTCCCACTCCCTCTCCTCCTCCCTCTTCGTCCCTTAGGGCAGTCAGGGTTTCCTGCCCTGTGGGAAGTTCCAGTTCCTTCCCCCTCCCTCCAGGTCCAGGAAGGTGAGTATCCAAACAGACTGGATCCCCAAAATCCAGTATATGCAGAGGAAACAGGTCCCAGTATCCTAGTCAATGCCTTTTCAGAAAGACTTCGGGCCAGCCACAGTCAGAAAATCCGGCCAAATTCCGAGAATCTGGTTAGATCACGTCCTCGTTCAGTCCCAGTCCAACTGGCCTTGGTAAACTCTCATTAGATCCATTCCCTTGTATCAGTGGGTGATAGCATCCCTCGCAGTACTGATTTCGTTTTTCATGTTCTTCCTCCTTCTGCTCCTCATTTGGACCTCGGGGGGCTCAGTCCGGTGCTCCAATGTGGGTCTCCGACTGTATCGCCGTGCTTTGCCAGATGAAGGATCTATGGTGATAAGCAAAATATACATCAGTATGGTTATGGGCCACGGCTGATTCAGGCACCCTCTCCTCTGTCCAGAGAACAATCTGGGGGATCTCTCCTTGGACCTGGGATCCCATATATAATCAAGTCTCCTGTAAACCCTAAAATGACTCCCTTAGTTGAAATATATTCTTCCCTGATCCCATATTCATCCTTCCTCGCTCCCCCCCCATCCCAGGCCACCGAGCTTTCCCCTTTCCTCCCCTACTCCCTTCTCTCTAACCCTCTCCCCTTCCATCAACCCTCCCACCCCCCCATGCACCCAAGGTTACCTGGGACTCTTGACTATTTCCTACCTCCTGGTGGATAGCTAAATAATCTTCATCAGGTTCGTCTTCTTATTTAGCTTCTCTAGGATCACGAATAATAGGCTCAAAGACCTTTAATTATGGTTAGAATCCACTTATGAGTGAATACATACCGTGTTCCTCTTTTTGGGTCTGGCTTACCTCACTCAGTAAAGCGTTTTCTATGTCCATCCATTTGCATGCAAAATTCAAGATGTCATTATTTTTTACCGCTGAGTAAAACTCTAATGTGTATATGTTCCACACCTTTTTTAACCATTCTTCTATTGAGGGGCACCTAGGCTGTTTCCAGGTTCTGGCTATTACAAATAGTGCTGCTATGAACATAGTTGAACAAACACTTTTGTAATATGTTTGGGCATCTCTAGGGTATATTCCCAAGAGAGGAATTGCTGGGTCCTGAGGGAGGTTGTCTCCCAGTTTCCTGAGAAACCGCCACACTGATTTCCAAAGTGGCTGCACAAGTTTGCATTTCCACCAACAATGGATGAGTGTTCCCCTCATTCCACATCCTCTCCAGCATAGGCTATAGTTGGTGTTTTTAACTTTAGCTATTCTGACAGGTGTAAGATGGTATCTCAAAGTGGTTTTGATTTGCATTTCCCTGATCTCTAAGGAGGTTGAGCATGACCTTAAGTGTCTTCTGGCCATTCGAAGTTCATCTGTTGTGAATTCTCTGTTCAGATCAGTACCCCCATTTTTTAATTGGGTTAATTAGAGTTTTAGTGTCTAGTTTCTTGAGTTCTTTGTATATTCTGGAGATCAGACCTTTGTCTGATGAGGGGTTGGTGAAGATCTTCTCCCAGTCAGAAGGCAGCCTTTTTGTCTTACTGACAGTGTCCTTTGCTTTACAGAAGCTTCTCAGTTTCAGTAGATCCCATTTATTCATTGTTTCTCTTATTGTCTGTGCTGCTGGGGTCCTACTTAGGAAGAGGCCTCCTGTGCCTATATCTTGTAGACTACTTCCCACTTTCTCTTCTATCAGGTTCAAAGTGGACGGATTAATGTTGATGTCTTTAATCCATTTGGACTTGATTTTTGTGCATGGTGATAGATATGGATCTACTTTCATTTTTTTACAGGTTGACATCCAGTTATGCCAGCACCATTTGTTAAAGATGCTTTCCTTCTTCCATTGTATACCTTTAGCTCCCTTGTCGAAAATTAGGTGTTCATAAGTTTGTGGGTTAATATCTGGGTCTTCTATTCGATTCCATAGGTCGACTTCTCTGTTCTTATGCCAATACCAAGCTGTTTTCAATACTGTAGCTCTGTAATAGAGTTTGAAGTCAGGGATAGTAATGCCTCCAGAAGTTCCTTTATTGTATAAGATTGTTTTGGCTATCCTGGGTTTTTTGTTTTGCCATATAAAAAAAATTTTGACTGACTCACAATATTTTGGAGGTTTCGATTTTAGTTGCTGCAAATTTACAATGTTAAGAAGAATGTGTAAGGTAGAACTTTCTGTCAAAACAGCTAAAGAGAGAGAAGCAAAAGTTCAAAAGTCACTGTGTCCTCAAATGCAGTGAAGAATTATTTCTGGATAGATATTTCAGTGTATTTCCTTGTCTTGATGATGCTACAGTATGGCAATCAGCTGTGAATTTGTGGAATTTTAAGGGGTACTTATTTCAACCAGAGTTGTCTGGATTTGAAGGTGATATAATATCATTTTCCAGAAAAAGTCCTGAATTATTTATCCCATTTTTTATTTGTTTGCTAGTTTCCTTTCTTATCTTGTAAAGACAAGATTTGGTCCTAAATATAAGTTCTAGCTCATTTTGATTTAATACTTATAAATTAAGAAATCTAATTTTCATCCTTTGTTTTCTTAACACAACTTCACCTTTTTCTTAATGTATGTCTTTGATTCCTGTGTCAAAATCAATCATCTGAGTCCGTGATTCTATTTCTGTTATTTTCCATTGATCTATGTGCTATTTGATGTCAGCACCAGGATGCATTAGTGATTTTAGTTTTATACTATTTACAAAATGAGCTCTGTCACATATGAATTAGATTATCTGAAATAAAGTATTAATAACAATTGTAACTCTTATGAGATATATTACAATTAATACTTTTATATATTCATGAAACAAAACACTGGATACTCTTATTTACATTGATAATTTTCTATTTTCTTTATTTAGCTTATAATAAAGCTGTCTTCACTTAGAAAAATTAGCTTTAATCATAATGAGTTAAACTGATTTTTCTTTAACAACTAAAAAACTAAAAATCATTTAGTTATTTGAATGAGAAAATAAATTGGGCTAAATAGTGAAAAAAAGTGTGTAATTTCAGTTTGACTATTGTGTTACATGACAAAAGGCATGATTAGTTAATTATCTGGAGTGCATGCTTATCTGTGATTAAATAATTATTACCTCATAACTGAAATGGTAGTGTTCTTACAATGAGGCTGTGGGAGAAAGGACAAACATCTTAGAGTGAGAAGGGAACAAGAAGAAGACAATCATGATTTTAATGATTTGGTCAAATGAGGAGAAATATTAAATTACATCATAGTTAGAAAATCAAGAGGTGATGTGAGAATTACCTCTGTATGCTGTGATTACCATTAATGAATAAAGAAACTGCTTTTAACTTATAGCAATGCAGAACTTAGGTAGGCAGGGAAAGCTAGGCTGAATGCTGGGAGAAAGAAAGGTGGAGTCAGGGAGAATCAATGGAGCTGCCACCAGAGTCAGACACGCCAAAACCTTGTTGGTAAGTCACTGCCATGTGACGATACACAGCTTAATAGAAATGGGATAAATTAAGATGTGAGAGTTAGCTAGAACTAATGGGCCAACGAGTGATTTGATTAATATAGTTTCTGTGTGGTTATTTCATGCCTGGGCAGCCAGGACAAACAAGTTGTGAATATAACAAAGAAATCAAATTTTGCTTCATTTTAATTCAGATATCTAGTATCCAAAATATGAGAACAATTGTCAGTTGCTTTATATTGTTAGTATTCATTAATATGATATAGTCACTCTCAGGAAGGAATATTGATGTAAAATAGAATCTCCCTTAAAGCTACTTTTTTTAAATGCTGTAATTAAAGACTTAGATTGATTGATTTTCTGTCAACAAAAGCTAAGATGATCTGGGAAAAAGATAGCTCGATTGAGAAAATGTCTTTATTCCATTGACCTCTAATCAAGCCTATGTGATATTTCTTTGGTTAATGGTTAGAAGGTAGGCCCGGACCAACTGATGATGGTGCCATTCCTGAGCAAGTGGTCCAGGATTGTGTTAGAAGACTAGTACCAGTGTTCCTCCATGACCTCTTTATGCCTCTCTCCAGCTTCCTGCCTTACGTTCCTATCCTGATGGCCTTTTCTTCATTACGGATAATAATCAGTATATGATAGCCAAATAAACCCTCTCTTTCCAAGTAACTTTGGCTGTGGTATCATATACAGCAACAAAAATAAAGACTATACATACAGCTCTTAAAAACAAGCAACATATTTGAAAAAATTCACAGAATAGATGATCAATGGCTGTGTACTCAGAGTGCACATATAGAGTTGTCTCTCCTAACACAATGACAATAGGTATCCATTAGCAGAAAGTGATTCCTCTCTTCTCCAAGTTTTATAAAATTTAGAAAACAAAGATCTATCTCAGAATAGAAATAACATGAAGTTGTCATTGAATTGCTGAAATATAAAGCTATATCCTTATCTTCTGAAAATTCAGAAGACAATCAGAAATTAAATTGAGGAATTAAATTGAGGAAATTAAGCATGAGGAATTTTATTTAATTCTACCTTGTAACAATTATATAGAAGAGTTATCTCAAATGATGCTACATTTGTTTCCTGTTAATTTCTATAATAATTTCAAGGGTTTTCCAAGTTGTTTATTTTTTCTGACATTTCAGGGCATTGATTACTATTTAGAATTCTATCCCCCCCACACACAAATGGTTTGCTTTTCTCAAATTTAACAAACTTAAGCATACTCAAAATATAGTCTGACTAATGGAATGCCTTTGAATTTTAGTTTGTTCACACTTCTGCCCTAATACACATAAGGAAATATTTGAAGCTGGCCAAGGTCAATTTATTAAAAATGAACAGGGATCTACTCACTGCTGTATCAGACTGTCAGACAGCCTGAACATGACTCAGGGAGACAGGTCAATCTTCCTTGATATTCATTTGCCCTTGAGTCCTCTCAGTTCATCTGTCAGACTTCTCTCGATGGAAATAAGCCCCATTCATTTTTAATCAGTTGATATTGCTTCCCTCATTGATGGTCATCTAACACTTCGTGTGACTACATGGAAAGCTCAGGAGACCCTTCTGCATTCGATATATCTTTAAGATCTTTCAAAGCATTATCGAGGGGGGAAAAAGCACCCGCATTTTCCATGGTCCAGTTCATTCCACATTTTCGTGCAGCAACTAAAGTGAATTTCAAGATTAGAAAGCATATGGATAATGTATCATGTGTAGAGATTGCTCCGTGCATCAAGGAAATTTTAGAGCGCTAAAGGTTGCTTGTCTTGTGAAAGGTTAGTTGTACATAGATCGCTCATATGACTCCCCGACTGCAGTTTAATCCACTGAGCAATAAAGCATAGAATAGTAGTTTGCTGCTTTTTATATCTTCTCAAGAGAGTTTTAAAGGTTCACTTAGTCTTCACAATATATTTATTTATTTTAAAAATGGTCAATCTCATACAAAATGTTCAATGTTGTTTCATCCAATTTTGTTGAAGTATGTCTTTAGAACTATGTACCCATTACAATTTTCTTTACTGTTTTAATAAGAAATATTAAAATCATTTTAAATCACATAGGAAGAACACTTAACCAAATTAAGAGAAGATAGCAGCTTTGATAATGATTAAAGAATATGGAAAAATTTATGGGAAGATAAAACTCTCACATTCACTCACTCTCTCACTTTCTTCTTTCATATTTGGACAGATACATATCTATAGAAATTAAGAGTATATTGCATTTTAATATTCTGTAATATATCTTAGAGTATTTCAGAAGAGGAAAATATCAATTTAATCTATACATTTTAACACTTAAAATATTCTTAATGTGTTTCATTTCTGGGTATATTGCATCAAAATATTTCAAATGGCTTCCTTAATTTGCAAATCCCTTCATTTTTCTTTTCACTCAATTAACTATATTTATTCATACAGGAAATTAAACACACAAAATTTGTCTCAATTTACTCACAGAAAACCTCAAAATGCCCCTTAATCTGTAACTGTTCCCTACTTTCACCTTAATGTTACCAAAATATTCAGGTGTCCTGTGTGTGTGTGTGCAAACTGCTGTGCGTTCTTGTAAAACACAAATTACAAATTCCTTGTTGAATTGAGATTAAAATTAGCATATCGATCAAGTTCTTTTTTATCTTGCCAAACCATAGAGAAATGGTATGTTACCTTTATACTATGATAATATTTTTATAGGGATGATGAAAATAAATATTAATCCCCTAACAATCTTCATTAGTGTTATTGATAAAACATCATAGGCAAAATTATTTGAATGAGTTCAAAATTATTTTCACTTATAAATAAAAAGTAAAATATCTATTACAATGTGATTTATTCCTACCTAACTTTCCTAGAACTGCATTTTCTTTATTCTTATACTGCTGCCATAGCTTGGTGTGTATCATTTTCTGATTTGAATATATTAATCTATGTTGTAGAACACAACAAAGCATTTATAGAGCAAGGCAGATGTCTGGAGGGAAAGTGAATCCTTCACAAGTGTGAGGACCAGGTTCTGAGCCTCTGTGTACATACAGAATAGTGATTAGTGGATTTGTGGTTCCAGATCTGGGGACAGAGACAGGTGAATCCCAGCATTCCCTTGCCAAAAAGTCTAGGAAAATTGCAAGCTCTAGATTCAGTGAAAAATCCTGCTTTCAAAACTCTTTTGAAGGGTGCTAAAAAATAAATAAGATACTTAATATCAATTTCTTCCATCTGCACACCCAAATGAAGTTGAATGCATTTCACATGTGAATGCATGAACTACACACACACAGATACATATATTCTCATGTACACCAATGCCTTCAGGCATTCTAAACAACTTTTTCACTATGCATCTAATTTTAAAAACCTAGCAGAATTCTCTCAACATGAAAACACCAAACTTCTGTATTTTACTTTTAAAAGGAAATCTTTGTATATATTAAAATATATGCAATATGCTATAATTATATATAATATAGCATGTAATTTATATGCTATAAATTTGAAAGATTAAATTATTCAAAGCAACTTTCAGCTTCTAATTTCAATGCAAGTACTGACTTCCTTGGTTTTGCTATGAGAGAATGACATGGGCTTCTGATTCTCTTCACTACTAAAAATACACTAAGCAAGGTAACTAAAACTTATTTCATTTTATTATAACTGCTGATTTCATTTCATTGATTATATTTCAAACTACCTCATGGACAAATAATATGTCATAATCCTAAATGCTAGTCATGAATCACTGATGCCATATATAGTAGTTATCAGTGGATTATTACTGAGGTAATGAGCCAGTTAATGAGATGACAGGCCAGTATTTGGAAAAGACTGTGGAGAAGACAATTAATAGAATAATAGCAACTTATCTAATGACTCATGCTTATGTGTTCGAAATGAACAAGGCTATTCAGTGACTCACATTGTGCTAATATAGACATTCAATGACAAAAACTAATAAGAAAATGTGTACAAATATGGAGATTAAGTGAAATTCTGTTTATTATAAACATTAATCTAACAACTTTCCTATTTTGTTAAAGGTAGAATTCTAAACTCAATTATTTTGGGTTCCACATATAATAGATTGGCAATCAGGGACCTTGATATTTATTTTTAGTATTTTGTTTCAAATTAATATTTTCTTTTCTTAAAAGTGTTTATTTACATGTGTGTATAACATAGGTGTGTGAATCTGTACTACTGTATCCATGTGGTGATCAGCGGATAACCTGTAAAATTCCATTGCATCCTTGTACCATGTGAGTTCTAGGGATTGAATATGGGCCTTCAGATATGTCAGCAAGCACATTATCTTCCTAACTTTAATGATATATTTTTGTATGTGGTATTAGCGTTGTTCTTTCTTTTGTAAGAAAAATATAACTATTTTCTTAGTATGTACATCTTGGGGATGATGTGCACATGGCCGGTAAAGTATCTGTGGAGATCAGAGGGCAACTTCCGTGAGTTGATTATTTGCTCCCTGATTGTGGCTTTGTTTAAGGACACTATTCTGGAAACATCCAAAATAGCATACTCATTTCAAATAGTGAACTGGAAACAGAGTAATGTAAGGATACCACCAAAATTCAAGTCGGTAAACCAACAAGCTTTTGTGGCGAGAATTATAGGAATTTGGTGAAGGGTTACTTATAGGAAGAGAAATACCTCAAAATGGCTTCACCAGAGACCCATAGCAGGTGAGGATGGCTCATGCAGGCTAAAAACCTGGTGCTGACTGCAAAGTTTGTAAGAGTTGAAGAAGTTGCCGTCCCTCCCGGGAAGCTCAATTGTTCGAGCCCAATTTCAGGTAGCTCCTCTCTATGAGGATGCCCCTCAGAAGTCTTTCTAGTATATGTGCTCAGATAGGAGAAGCCTGAAGAATAGAGTCTCGGGGAATTCCTGAAGCTCTTGAGCCTTCGCTTCATGGCTTAATTATCTCCCTCACATAAATCGAATGTTTTACCTCCCTTTATAATATCTCATGTCTTGGCAAGTTTGTCACCAAGACAGGATATTTTATCACAGAATTAATTTCTACACAATATGTTTTGTTTGTCAAACTCAGGTCTTTGGGCTTGACAACACAGTAGTCTCTGTTTATATCAGTATATATTGAGTTGTGCTTACATTAAGAACAGCACTGTCAGAATTTGTTTTAGATTACAGAATTTGCACCATTCTTTCATCTTTCTTAATGTGTCTTTTGTGTGTTCCCCTGTATGAGTGCATGCTCTTGTGAATGTGTGCATGGACGGAAGCCCAAAAAGAGCAAAAGAGCATCTAGTGCCTCAGAGCTATAGCTATGGGAATTTTGATGATCTGAGCTGAGGTTCTCATTATTGCAAAGCAAATACTTTTAACATCGGAGCCGTCTCTCTAGCATTTGCACTAATCTTATAGATTATTTTATTATCATTATGAAGGACATAAAGGCCTATTCCTAAGTTAAATGCAAATAGTATATGACAAGATTGGAACCAGTACTTCTGCTAACTATAAATTCAACTGCATGAAGTAAGCATTCATTTAATAAGCTCTTTGTAAAGTATTCTTACAAATTAATATGTGCAGGGTGTGATTAATTTGATTCATTATTCTATTCTCTGTAGGGTATATTGCTCTACTTTTGGAACCAATAAATTTTAAAAAGTTTTAATATTTTAAAATCATGCTTAACTTATTTTTAAATAAATATATTGGAAAAGAATTGCTTTTCTTATGTAGAAATAATAATTTTACTAGGTGCCCCCCATATGTTTAGGTGTTTTCAAATAAAATAGAAAATACAATTTTATTCTTGTGAAATATGATGACATATTCTAGTGATAGTGGATTTTTTATAAATTTTTATTGGTCAATGAAATTAAAAGAGTAATAAATTTTACAGAGATAGATAAACATTACATAATATTTTTCTATGTCTTTATTAGTTAGACCCACAAGTACATATAATCAGTTGTAAGTATTGTTGAATCTAAGATCTTTAATAAAGTAATATTATCCAATTAAAATATCTTTTACTTGCTTTAAAGGGTTATTAATATATCAGATACACTACAATAAAGATCCTAAGCTCAAGACTTATTTTCAAACACAAACTGGATAGATATTTTTGTTGTGTGCTTTTAACTTTGCTTAGGTATTTTTGTCTTTATTATTGTCACATTTTTTAGTTTGCTAGTCATTTTAAATTTTATTTTTTTGTATATTTTAAGAGAGGAAGGGTCAACTTTATCTGGAATTCAAAATAAATTTTGATTTATTGTATTAAATTGTCTTATGTAACTAAGAAAACTGTAACTAAAATATCAAAAATAAATAAAAATTCATTAATTAACTTATATTTAGTCAAGGTAATAATATTTAGAGTACATTAAATTGGATTGCAAAATGAGCCAGAGGTATTATTTCATCAAAACATCATATTAAGATTAAACTAATTTGGCAGGGTTTGAGTAAAATGCTGAGTGCTTTCATTAATTGAGATTATCAAATTAAAATCACATTGAAGGAAATATTTTAATTTTATTACTTTTACTAATTTTTATAATATTATCTACAAAGCATAAATGTTGAGACAACACAGTCTACATGATAAATTGTCTTTTTTGACTCATTATGAATTATAAAATGTATTTTCTTTCAAAATATATTGTGTAAAACCTATTCTAGCTAACTTGTTTTATATTTTTACCATATGTTTGGATTATACTTCTGATCTAAAACTTTCTTAGTCTAGTTAAGTAGAAAGCAACCATTGGGTCCCCTCTACCAATGTACTCAACACATAGCACGTGTGGGTCACAGGAAGTAGAGTTACCCTATAACAGGTGTGTAAGCAGAAAAAATGTTTCTGTATGTATTAGTTATTTTTCCATTGCTTTTATGAAACTTCTGAGCAAGACAACTTACAAAAGAACATGGTTAGTTAGACTTATTCTTCCAAAGTGCTGGAGTCGATGATAACTCAGCAAAGGAATGGTGTCAGGAACACCTGAGAGCTAAGATATTGAATCGCAAGGATAACTCAGATAGAACACACTGAAAGCTGCAAAAAAACAACCTTTTGAAACCACAAAGTCTAACCCACCTGACTTGCTTCCTCCAGCAAGGCCACTCCTCCTAATCCTTCCAAGAGGGCAACCATCAGGAGATCTAGCATTGAAATGCCTGAGATTAATGTGGAACATATCATTCAAATTGCCACAACATATTATTTCCCTATTAGTAAATAAGAATCCTAGTCCTAGAACTGTGTCAATTGAATTACTGGCTAATGAAGCCCCAAACATTATATATAGGATATTACAATTGCTCTTGGGTTCCCTAATAAGTTATCAATAATAACCTATTTCTGAAGAAACAAATTATTTTAATCATGAAACATGGATAATTCAATCTTGTTGTCACCTGGTATCTTCATCATTAATAGCTAGCTTCTGAAGTTCAGGTGGTATGAATTCTATTTTAAATAAAAATATTTAATAATCTTGCCCAGCTACAAATACTGTGAAATACAGTAGCATTTTTTCCTGACAAGATCACCCAGTGGTGCAATAATGACACAAATGTTACTAGAGTTATCAAATATCTTCTACTTGGATTTAGTACAAAATCCTCAAAAATTCAACCCATACCTAGCATGGTTAGAGAGCCCAGGAACCTTGGCTAGATACGTCATAGGCCCGAGCAGAGAAAATTCTGATACTATTTTCCTGAATAAAAAGAGTACTGAGTAACAAATTAGCACCTCTCTCAACCTTCATTATAGAAAATACTGTGCTAGATGGCATTAACAGAGAGACACAGAACTAGTCAACTTGTAAAAATAAGAGATGGTGGAATTATCAGTCCTATTTTAATATTTATATTACACCCTTACTTCTAAGACTCGCAATCATTGTATGAAAGGGGGCTGAAAAGTTGTAATACCCAGAGGTGGTAGATAGATTCAAACAATGTTTTCTGAACATAAAATGGTATCTGCACATGTGTACTTTGATTGATTGTAACAATGTACATGAAGCCTGCACAATATCTACTCAGAAAATGTACAGCAAATAGAGGGGGTGGCGGGTACAAATTCATACCCCTATTTTAAGATTTTTTGGGAACTGATTGTTTCTGGACTAATAAAAAAGAGTTTTTGTTAATTACATGGTCCCTACTGGGAATAAACCTCTTTGTGGACAGTGTCTCCATCCTAAAGTACTTTTTAGCAAATATTTGAGTGGATGGGTTAGAGAAATAGCAGAAAAAGGAAGTTGGTTGGGTAGGGAGGTCAAGGATGATTTGGGGAAATGAACTTTGTCAAACTACAATATACAAAATTCTCAATTAATAAAAGATAATATTTAGAAAAATAACCACTTGTGATTTCAAAAGAATAATTAGAAACTTGAAAATTTTGGTTATCAGAGAATGTATTACAAAGAAAATGTAAAAAGAAGATGTCAAAGCCAGGCAATACAATATAGGCTTATATGTTCATATATATTCATATGATGCACCTAATTTGCTCAAGGATATTGATATAAATTTGACAGCTAGTTCAATAAATGTGGTGATATATAAATATAGACAAAATAATGGTGTGGATAACATATTCTCATTTTCTTTTATAATTTCTCTCCATCAATATTTTACTGTATTTAGTCAAGGCAATCATCAATCTATAATGCTGTCTCAGAAACTCTCTCCTCAGAAGGCAATCTTCTTGTCAACTAGAAATGGTAAATATTTAATGTGTCTTAACACACACTTTCCCCTATAATTCTTTCTTTTGAACAAAATCTGTCTCACATTTCTCACTGACATGAACTGATTACCCTAAACTTCATAACTCATTATTTTGTTTCTTAAGAAGTCATTTTGTATGAAAGTTATATAAAGGATTTTTACTACTTGTTTGAAGTTGACTTTAGCTCTCTGAAATAAATATTTTTCCCTTTATATAGTAAGTTACTAATATTTGATTTTTAATCATTTTTTTCTCTTGTGGCATTTCAAACTTCACAAATGCTGCCAGTCTTCTAAATCGTATATGGGGAGCAATTTTACAGATCAAGATTACAATGTAAAAGCTTTAGCTTTTCATTTTAGAGGAAGTTGGCTATAAATGACTCACGATAAGGCCAAATTTATGATCAAATTTTACATTTCCAGTGAAAATATTAAAGGTAACCTGGAGTGGGAGGAAGGTAATTAATCATTCTGTATTAAAAGTTATAAACTATTGTCTCTTGCATAAGGCACGGGGATTTAGATATCTAGACAAGCAAAAGAAACTATAAGTGTCTCTACAAATGCTACAAAGTAAATTTCAAAGGTTAATCATCTCATGAAACATTTCAAGAAATAAATGCTAGAAATTACCTTGTGCTGAGTACTATTTCCTTTAATTATCTTGCCATTGTCTCCCAACATTAGTACAGCATTGCTCCAAAGCAGCAAAATTTGGCTTCTAAGTCTCAGGGAAGAATACCCAATGTTTTACAATTAAGCATGAAGTTGGCTGTGTACTGTTCATAAATGCTCTTCTCTAACAAGCGCACTGAAAAGTCTCTATTTTATCTTTGTCTCTCTTTCTGTATCTCTGACTCTTGTCCCTGTGGGTATGTATGTGTGTGTTTGTGTATGTATTTTGTATGTATGTATTAGCCCATCAAGATTTATATAAGAAAATATAAGTTTATAGGCTGTATAGTTATTTCTTATACTTTTGAAAGCTTGAAAGTTACAGATCAAGATTATGGTGGATAGTGTCTGAGGAATATTTTCCTCATTCATTGAGTTTTCCTTTCTAAATTTCCTTCCTAATTCATTGAGTTTTCACATGGTGGAGAATGATAAGAGCTCCCTAGGATCTGTTTTATGATGTCCTTAATCTCATTCATGAATGCTCTAAAGGTAATAAATTTACACAATATTGATAATAAAATCCAAGATTCACTAATTTCCACTCACTAGATGAAGTTTATAACTTTCTCATTCTCTATTAGATTCAATTCATGACAACATTTTACAGTTATTACAGTATGTGTTCTGTATGTTCATACTTTTATTAACACACACTAAAACCCGAAATAAGCATAAATAAAAATTGTGGGTAAAGTTGTTGTTTGTACATCAATTATGTCTTCTCTAATACCTTTTTTGCAATTTATTCCTATTTTAGATAAATAAAAATTGTACATATTTAGACAAGTTGATTATTTGATTTTTTTGAGAGAGAGGTAGTGAAAGAAATATGTAATTGAATGTGTAGGGCAGTGTGGAGTTTCTTGAGTCAGAGATAAGGAACAGATGATGTAAATATATTGTGTGCAATATTTTTTAAAATAATAATTAAAAATGGAAAAATGTCTAAACCTTTCAATTGTTTTTATTATCCTGTGTTCAGGTGAGAGAAAGACATTGTCATTGATATCTGAGCACTTATAAGACTGAATACATAAACAAAAATGAGAAGAATTTTTACACTAACAATGAAGTCCATATCATTTAGATAATGTACAAAACTGTATTCTCCCTCTTCCTCCACATCCACTACATCTTTTCCATCCTGTAACTGTATAACTTTGGTTGTTTTAAAGATTTTTTTGAAAATAATTTTTTATACATTGTATTTTGATCATCCTTTTCTCTTAGTCAAGTCATCCCCAATCATCCCTATTTTCCCATGGATATAACTCTATTGTTTTTGTCGCATTCTATTAAGAGAATAAATGAAATTACAAAAAAAGATGAGAAAAAAATCTGAAAAAAATACAGTTTAAAAAAAGAAAGAAGATATACAAAATTTTAAGTGTTTTGAAAATCTTAATATTACACAGTTATTTCTAGGTGTGACATGAGATTTCCTGGTATAGGCTATGTTAATTATGACTGAATTTTTTATGCAAAATTCTCCCTCAATAAGAGTTAAAGGATAATTACTTTTCTTTTGAACATCTGTAAATATTTGCTTGTCCAGTCGAAATTTTACAGGCTAACTACTAACTATGGAGCATCTTCTGATCCTTATGATACATACTGTTTCAACAGGTATGCATTTTTGTTCATTCTCATCTACAATCCTTCCCTCATACTACATTTGAGAAGCTTAGATTCAATAGCTATGTTTACCAATACTTCTTGAAAGAATAAAGGTAACAGCAATAGTATCTTCATACTAAATTATTCTCTGTTTCACATTTATCTTTATGCAGTTGTCATTCTAGGACTGCATGACACATCAGTCCAAAACAGTGGCTAGAAAAACTTAAAGGAACAATGTATCTGAGGATGGAGTCATAATGCATTTATATTTTTATAGCCTTTTAATTTTTTTGAAATCACCTGAGTAAAACATACTTTACAAACACTTAATTATATACAGTTTTTATTTGTTAATGTCTTTATAGTACAAGAATTATGTTTATAATACTGATGTGAAGAATGCTACTTGCAAGGATATTAATGGTGTTTTAGTATGACCAGAAAATGGAAACAATAAGAAACAAATAATGTATGACTGTATGTCTTCTAACTTATCTTGTAATTCACATGTATGTGAATAGATTAAGCAATTATTTAAAGGGCAAAAAGTACATTGTTTTTCAGATTTCAAGACAAATTTGTAGATGAACAGAAAATATGCACCATAATTATTGGTTTACCATTCACGTCATACATTCCTTCCTCAAAATTCAGGTGAATCTCCATAACACTTTGTTTCTCTCCATCAAACAAGAACATTTAAGTCCTCATATGAAAGAGTTCTACAACCTTTACTCATCAATGCTACCTCCTGAGCTTTGGAAACATTAAATCTCTGTTTCCTGAGATATGTTTTTTACTTAACAATATGATGTACATATGACATTACCAGTGTAGTAGTGGAGCTTAAAAATCCAAGAAGGAACAAGGTCAGATGGTAAAGGTCTTTAATTCCATCATTTGAAAGACAAAGGCATGCATGCAGATTTCTTTGGAAACTGATATACATAGTGGGCTCCAGGGTAGGCAGGGCTAAATAGTGAGAACCAATTCAAAAGTGACTTTGTAGTTTGCAAAATGCCAAAGACAAACTTCCTCTGATTATAATTGCAAAACACCTGTGTATTCCATAAAAGATAGATGCTAAATTGGAACTGTAAAAATATAAACAAAGAGAAATGTTTGATAGCTCAAAATGTAAGGAAGACATAGCATACCAACAAGCTTTTTGTCAACCCATCAAAAATCAGAAAGTTCCCCTTACTGAGAAATAACAAAACATAGCATTCCACAGATAAAATGAAAACCACCAGGAAACACTACACAAGATGTACATTACACCCAAGACAAATTAGTAGAGACTGAATGGGAGTACAAAAAATTATTCAAAGAAAAAAAAAATCTCCTTTTCCTTCATTACTGAGATCCATTTGCTCCAAAGTGACCCTGAACTCAAAAGACACAACCAGAATAAAGGACAGATGCTAAACGTTATTTAATTTACAAAACTTTTTGTTTATGGTTAGTTGAGACTCTGCATCTACCCAGTTATGCCAACACTGAACATAGTCACTAGTAAGTGAATACTGTCAGCCTCTTGTACATGAGAATGACCAGTGGGAACCTGATCAACCTCCTATACATAAATATAACATCACAGGAAAAGCTCTGGCTGTGAAGCCGCCATTGGAACCACATTTTGTTAAAGATGATCAAGACCAAGAGTGTACTGACACAAGCAGTGAATAACCATGAAAGACAGATTTAATACAGAATAAAGTCTCTGAATGTATATCATGTCTAGAATAAAATTAAGAATGACATGTTATTTTTAAAAATCATAAAACATCAAATAACTTACAGTCTGAATGGAGTACAGTGCTGAAAAAATAATACTAGCCACTTGAATAAAAATTAAGGTACCATTCATAAAAGACAAATATCCCAGCTCCTTCTGCCATTAAAAGATGAGAATAGTAAAATCAGTTCTATTGTCATAAATTTAGCTACATAAATAATGCCACAATGAAACATTATCTCACTCCAATAGAAATGACTGCTTTCAAAAAGATGAAACAATATTTTATGAGGCCATGCAGAAAAAAATTTTCTTTCTCTTTAATGTGAGGTTGAGTTTTGTGGGGTGTTTTTTGTTTTTGTTTTTTTGGGGTTTTTTTGTTATTATAGAATAAAAGAAAACATTTTTGAGCTCCCTGATAATAATGACAATAGGTGTACAGGATCATTAAGTAATACTACTCTTAGAAATATAAACAAAGAAGATGAAATCACTGTACTAAACAGACATACATATTTTCACATTTATTAGAACTCCATTTGCAGTAAGTATACCATAGAAACAAACTGTGATTGTCACTTTGTAAACAAAGGAAATATGATCTATGTGTGTATCTATATATAATATATGTGTATTCATGTGTGTAGACACACACTCACAAACTGAGATGTTGTTAAAACTAAAAATAAATGCAATCCTAACACCCATATGTCACAGAAAGGAAGTAAAGATCACAGTATTAGGCAAGGTAAATACCTTAGAGAGATAGCTTCTCATGATTAGAGTATTAAAAAATAATATCATAGAAATTGAGCCAATATGGAACCAGAGACTGTGGAAGATAGAAAAGATGGAGAGAATAAAATATGATCAATTGATCAATGGTTACCAAATTATAATTACATAGCAATAAATACTTTGGTTTGTGAATCATAGTAGAATGGCTGAATAAATAATTTATTATAGACTTTCTGAAAATCCAGAAGGATTATAAATTCTTCAGTGGAGAGAATAATAAATAATTATAAAAATCTGCTGAAAAATCGCACATACACAAATGCGTATCCAAATGTCACACAACACCCCATTGATTCAACAACTGCTGTGCTTACCAAATGCTGTAAAGATGTAATTAATAAAAAGTAAAACCCAGATAAGGATACTGACTATGATAACAATCCAGGTCTTTAGACATCTATGGGAACAGGTCAATATTCAATATTATTAAACTCATAACCAACAAATTTTAGAAAGCTGCAATTGCATAGTTCTCTCAAAACATAAGTCTTAGGGTTCAAATGGTATTTGAGAGCCCTTTTGCAGAATGAATAATGAAGATTTTGAAATTTTTTATAGCTTCTTCCTGAAAATAGGAATAGATGGAACAATTCACTACTAAATTTTTGGATATATTATTACATCACTTTCTCAAATAGATATAGAAAGAAGCACATTAATTTACTGAAAGAGTCTCCTAGACACCCCCCAAAAAGCATACATATTTTGTTATACATCCTCACTGAAGAATACAAGCATATGATGATGTGTAGTATTCCAGTCAGGTTCATCATATGAAGAAATTAGATGTATTGCTTGCTAGGTTTATATTTTTAATCTCTGTCAAAATAAGAATAACTATACTCATACAAAGTTTCATCACATTATGTCAAATTGTCACACATAATATTAAATATTGGAATCATCTCTGCAAAACAAAAGGAGTAATTGAAAACCTGAATTTTTGAATGAAAGCTAAAATTCAGAAGATGATTTATTTTACAAATTAAGATTTCTGATAATTTACTGTGAATTATTCTCTATATTGGTGCGGGAGAATTGTCTGTATTCTATCAATCATGTTTTAAATAAAACGCTGATTGGCCAGGCAGGAGGTGTAGGTGGGAAACCCAGACAGGAAGTGGAAATGATGCAAGGAGAACAGGAGGAATTCTAGGGAGGAGGAAGCTGATTCCCCTACTCCTGCCCAGACCACCAAAGCAGCAGGATGTGAGCTGCCCCACTGAAAAAGGTACTGAGCCACATGGCTAACATAGATCAGAAAAATAGGTTAATCAAGATGTGAGCGTTAGCTAACAAGACGCCTGACCTAAAGGGCCAATCAGCTTTATAACTTATGGAGTCCTTTGAGTGATTTTTCTCTGGGACTAAACAGCTGGGGGGGCCAGGCAGGACAGAAAAACCCCCAACAAACAGGCCCCCTCATGTTACACTATATATTCATAATATGCTGACATTCAATAAAATTAGTTGAACAAAATCCATGAAAGTATACCCTTTTAAATGTGTGTGATATTATGAAATTACACAAGCTGATCACTTTTTAACTTTACAGTTTTACCTTTCATTTTTTAAGGCACTTGTGCAAGATTTTCTAACATATAGAATTTAAACCAGACTGAAACTACTTCTCTATTTTTTCTCAGTACCTATAAATCCTATCTAACCTCATTACCAACTAACTACTTTTTCTTGTTTATTAAATGTCATAACCCATCCTCCCATCCTAGCTTTCAGCCAGAGCTTTCTGTCAATTCTAATAAATGAGGCAAGAGTGTACAGTTGAAGGCACAAATGTGACTTATCATTGCAATTATACTAAATATTTTAATATCTTCTTTTTCTTTTGAAAGACTTTCTCAAGAATTTTGCATCCCTTACAGATTCCTACGAGGTTGTCTATTATACATCCGTTGCTTAAAGTTTGAAATATCTTTTATTTCCTCTATAAAAGAAAGAGAACACCTCTGACAAACCTTTCCTGTCTGATTTACTCTAAAATCATCAGTGGTGAGGGAATCTAAAACCATTTATTCTATTCTGTTACTCCAATCACACACATTTTATAATATTAAGCCAAAAGATCCAAGTGATTCCAATTAAAACAATTTGGGGGTTTGGTAAAGAATATAGTTGGAAAAGACCCATTGTAGGCAGGGAGCTCAGCTCTGATGGTAGCTTGATTTAATGGAATTCTTTTGCGATTGAGAAGTGTGCTAATTAGAAAAGAGAACAACACAATAAAATTCCAAGCCAGGCAATCACAAGAGAATCAATGTTTGATTGCATCATTTAAGCCCTGAATGTAATCTTGACTGACATTTTAAATTATGCAAGTCAGGTACTCTTAGTTTGTAGATTAGGGAAGCTTGATTTTGTTCTCATAACTTATAATTAAGACAGCTTGCCTAATCATTGTCTGTTCTTTACAGACATTGCCATTCATTCTCAACTGCTCATTTTTAAAGGCGTGTTTGTAAGCTCTATCAAATTTCTAGGTACTCTTTCAAATGTACTGAGACTTTATCTTACTCGAGTTAAAATAAATATGACTAATAAAACAATTAACAGCAAATGCTGTGAAGTATTTAATATGAGAGGAAACCCATTTGCCACTCCGGGGATTGCAAATTTGTATAGCTATATTAAAAATGAGTGCAAAATATACTCAAAAAGTTAAATTAAATCTACTATATTACCCAGTTGCACTACTGCTAGCTCTATAGCCAAAATATTGTACCTCCTACTCCATAGAAACTTGCCATATTCACGCTATCCAAAAAACCAGGAAATGGCTAGCATGAGTCTCTTCGACTGATGAATGCATAGTGAAAATACGGTAGATATACAATAAAATATTACTCAGCAGTAAATAAAAACTGATGTAGTTTACAGGGAAATGAATGGAATTTAAATATATACATACATATCACTATATATGTATGTATATAGTGAGGTACCAGGTCCACAGAGACAAACAGCTCATGTTCTCTTTCATTTGTGGCTATGAGAAATAAGCCCTAGGGTACCTGTTTGTCCCCTGAGGTCGTTACAGAACCAGGAAAGTAAAAGGGGTCCATAGGTGTCTAGGAGGAGCTCTAGTGAAGGATATCACATAATACCAGTTATGCAAAAGGGGTAATAAACAAATAAGATGATGTTTTGAGTTAGTAAGGAAAGAGAAGACCATACAGAAGAAGCGGGAGGCAGGAGGAATAAATAACACTATGGATGATATAAATAGCCTTAATGAACCATATTATTTTATATTTACCTAAAATTGTGCATAATATATATAAGTGTATATTTATAGATAACGAATACACACATATTGGTATGTGTCTATGTGGTTTTATGTTAATCAATATAAGGTGATGTCTTCCCCAAAAGCATGCATATGATTTATGTGGTTGTTTACTATCTTGTTTGTAATGATAGGTGTTGTCTTAGACTTCAAAGCCTTTTCTTATTCTGTGAACTCTTTAGTTATTCTCTTTCAAATAATCATTTCATCATATCCAACATGTTTTTTTTTTTATTTTACTCACTGTACAATGAAGATATCATTGCTTATATTTTAAGGTATGTTGGAGCTGTTTCATTCTGAGAAAATGTTAATAACTCATTATCAGTAATTCCTTTACTGAAGAAAACAAATGAAGCAAGCCCAACTTGTAGTACAGAAAACAATTATAATGAGATCATAAAGTACTAAGCCAATGTTGCTTAAATTTCCAAATGTATTTTTCATTCATTTTACGGAGGCTTTCACTTCTCCTGATCATCTGATTAATTCTTAAATGAATGTCCAATTTTCATAATAAAAGACCTAAAGAAAAATTTTAAAAATTTATACTGATAAAAATTAAAAATGTTTTCCATTTTTACTCTGTCATTCCCTTGCAGACTTAGAACAAATGAAACGCCATGCAGTGGTGGCACATGCCTTTAATACTAGCACTCAGAAGGCAGAGGTAGGTGGATGTCTGAATTAGAGGCCAGCGTGGTCTAGAGAGTGAGGACCAGGACAGTCAGGGCTAAACAGAGAAACCCTGTCTTTAGAAACCAAAAATAGAAAAACAAAAGAACTGGTAGAATATTCTCACCTTTAGCTGCATGTGCAGTGATTCTATAATGAGTTCAGTAGTATTCAGAGGACACCAGCAGTGTGCAGAGGACACCAGCAGTTTGGAAGGAAGGCTAAGAGATGGATGGAAGTTTCCTTGGTTAAGAGGCTGCTCTTTCAGAGGACATGGGTTCAATTTCCAACACCTACAAAGTAACTCACCATAACATTTAACTCCAATTTTCAGGAACCCAATGCCTCTACTGGACATGGCATGCATTGCATACAGGTGGTACACAAATAAGTAAGAAAAACACTCAAGAACATCAACAAATCATGTAATTTTTTAAAAAAAATAAATAACTGAGATTAAAGAGAAAAAAATTCTTGAAGGCTGAATTTTATACCTTCCTAGAGTTTAAATTACAGAATATATTGTACAAGAGGCTTTCTCACGATTTAGCTACTTAGGAGCCCTGTTATTTCCATTACTTCTTTCTTACTTCTTGGCCTCAATACACACCCTTCACAGTTTAAAAATAGAAACTGCTAAATTTAGAGCAGGGATGTCCATTAAGCAAATAAAATTGCTTTATGTTAGTTTTGGCAAATTAAGTCTTATTCCTAAAATACACACCAAGAAAACATAACCAACTTCTGTCAATTTTTTTCTGGGTTCAAGACAATCCATAATGCAAGCCTGACACACACACACACACACACACACACACACACACACACACACACACACTGGAGGAGGGTCTGCTTATTCTTTTCAGCTGCCTGGCTAGCTCATGAAATAATCACACAGAAATTGTATTAATTAAATCACCGCTTAGCCCATTAATTCTAGCTTTTTATTAGCTAACCCTTACATCTTAATTTAACCAATTTCTATTAATCTGTGTATTGCCACATGGCATTGGCTTACTGGCAGAGTTTCAGCATATGTGACCCTGGCCATGAATCCATGGTGTCTCCCTCTCTGCATTCCTTCCTCCAGCAATCAGTGAAGTTTTCCCCACCTACCTAAGTTCTGCCCTATCAACAGGCCAAGGCAGTTTCTTTATTCATTAACCAATAAAAACAACACATAGACAGAAGGACCTGACACACCAACATACAAATATGCAAACACATACATATCAATAAATGTCATATAATTGCAAGAAAGAAAAAAATATAAAGTTGAAGCTAGAATCTAAATGTAAGAGAGAATATGCTAACAGATATATATTTTAGAAAATAAATCATAAGTCTTTTGAGATTTTAGTAAGAAATCTTAGAAGACAAGGTACAGACAGTTGTGAGATTCTATGTGGATGCAGAAAATGTAACTCAGCTATTCTCTAAGCGCAACAACTGTTTGGAACTGCTGAACCATCCCTCCAAAGTCTTATAATTTTTAATTAAAATGTATTTGCTTACAAGCACTAAGGAAGTCATCAAAACGTGTAATTTTGGTGTTATTACCTATATTCAGTTAACAGGAAAGCACTTATTTTTGTATATGCTTCATAAGAGACTAGTGAAGTCAAAACCCAAAAGCTGTTGTTGCCATATATAAACTAATTTGTACTGTGTACCTGGAAAAGGATGCTTAAAATAAATCCCACACTAGCTCAGAATATGGTATAATAGAAGGCTATTTATTTAGGGATAGACGCACAGATCACAATCCTCTGCTGTACTGGGGAACAGCAGCCAAATCCTACAACTAGTAAAGAGGACTGATGAGCACTTTACATTAGCATAAGTAGTAGAAGAGACAACACCTAAGAGGGCAGGTAGCTTAAAGGCTACTGGCAGTAGGAATTCCTACAGTATATACCAACAAGAACCTACTTTAAAATCCCATGCAACATTTACAACCCCCATACTGAACTAGGGAAGGTTAGTGGTTATTTCAAATACCACCAAGACAGGGCCATCTAATGATACATTCAGTATTTGTATAACTATAGAAAAGAATACTGTGCTGTATAAGAAAATTTCAAAGAGCATTGACTTCCATTTTTCTTTCTTTTAAATGAGCAAATTATGTACAGGGCATATAAATGCTTTATAAACAACAAAAAAAAAGAAAATGTGCTAAACTAAATATTCCTCCTCCTCTTTACTTCCTTCTTTTCTAATTCTTCTTTCTCCTACTTCTTCTCCCTTTCCCTCTCTGTTTTCTTCTCCTCCTCTTCTTTTTCTCTAAGGGTGAGATAGTTTCACTATTGCAATCTATCAAATATTCAAAACAAAGGTTATCAGTTCACCTGATTCATTTCTAGAATACAGGATGTGAGAATTATTATTTACTTACTCTTTAGAACCTACTAATATAAATATTATAAAGAGTTAAAAATGTTACAGAAAAATTAATTACATAATTATCTCATCTAAATGTAAGTAGAGGAATGATCAATAAATATTAAGAAGAAAATCTAATTATACATATCATTATACAACATATCCAATAGGTATGTGTGCATATTTGCAGGTCAGAATTTACATTCACAAAACCAATGTATCCAGTATTAAAAATTTTAAAGAAAAATAAAAGATCATATCAATTAATCACAGTATTTGCATGACCCTGTCACCATTCATGATGCCAATCTTTAACAAACTGGATATCTGAGAAATTGTTGGTGGTAGAGATTATGATTGCAATATATTATAATAATAAAATAAGGTATAATAAATATATTAAAATATTTATTTTATATATTAATGAATATAATAGGTTAAAAATATAATAAAGTTATTACTATAAACATACTTACAATAATAAATATGTTATAATTATTAACACATATAACAAATATATCAGTGTATTTATATAATATATATTTTATAGATATTACATATCGATAATCTTATATATTAATAGATATGTTATGTCTATTGTTATACTATTTTATTATTCTATTATTTCATATTTATATTTATTTTATAATATTATGTTTATAAATATATACAATAATATACTAAAATAAGGAAATAGTACAGTAATAAATGAAATAATTTTATAATAAAATAATATGAAAATTTTAAAATAATAAAATTGTTTTTAAAAATTATAAATATGTCATACTTAGTGAGAATGTTTCAAAAAATAAGTATTCAGATTGCATATTTGTAGCTGTCTATACACCTTAGCACACATTATTGCTGAATATGGATGAAGATCACAGGACAGATGGCCAGCATGGGATACAGAAACTGAGCTATGAAGGTGCCATTCCATCACATTGATTGAATCTCATTTTCAGGCAACGCTAGGCATCAAAAGAGCATGACACAAATTACATATCAGATTCAATTTCCGGTCTTCACTATCAGACGAAATCTCAAAGCCAGATTTAATATGATTTTCCCAACATAAATAAATGGAGCTTTTTGTTCTTGCTTGTGTATTTTTGGTTAGGATTCACAGGAAATCTTTCAAGGATGTTTTTCTAATTTTTGTTTATATTTCCCTTTATGATCTAAATTTGTGAGGTTAAGGTTATATCTTCTTGAATAAATATTACCTGTGAGCAATTATTTGTCTTACTCAAAAGTATAGGGACATATTCCACATCTTATTAAGATAGAAAAGGGAAGGTAGGTGAGATAAAATAACTTGTGTAAAGTTAAATAACTTCTAAATGCCTGCATTTTATTCGTTTAGAAATCAGAACTCTTCTTTGTCTGTTCTATTTATGGTTCTTCTATGACTGGAGGAAAAAACTAGAAATGATTAGCTTATACGTTGATTATATCATGCAAATAAACCTCCAGAAAATAAATCAATATAAGTATTTTGAATATTGTTTAAGTGAGTATTATAAAATATAAATGAGATGGTGACTCGATCCTTTCTGTAGTTTTTCTGACATATTTGTCGCTTACAAACCAAAACTTATTAAGGAAAACCCCAGTGTCTGGTGGAAGATACCTCATTAAGAGCTGCTGGTCACCCAGGTCCTACCTGTAAGCTGCCTAAACAATACTGACTCTTGTAAGACTTCCTGATTGCCCATCATAAGTAGTAAATGAGACCCTATAAATTGAGATATAACATAAGTGAGTGTAAGGCTCACAGAATTCCACCTGGAACTGAACTGTAGGCTTCTTTCCTGCTGGAGAACTTTCATAGTATTGAAAAAGGCTGTCAAGTCAAAGGAAATGCAAAAGGGGAAGTGAGATGAATGTGGGGTCTATTGGATGCTCACTTGAATGGAAGAACATTTCAGTTGGGTAAAAGAATGGCATTGGTTGACATCACAATTACCTGAATTCTATTCTTTGTCGATAATTAGGTCCCAGAGATTTTTTGTCAGACCTCTACAACTCCAAATCATAGTTCTTCACTGAAATTAACAGTCCTCATTTCAGGGCTGTCTTGTGAGAAGTATAACCACATCAAAGAATGAACAGTTGAATGCTAAGCTGTTTGCCAAGTGCAAGATTTAAAATGTTACCCTACCTACAGGAATAAAAAAGGATTCAATAAGAAGAGAAGTATTAGTCCTAGGCACAATGAAAAAAAAAAGAGATAAAGGAAGGTACCTCTGCTCTTGAGGAGGGTAATGAAGGAGGTGACCCAATGAGAGAAGATAGGCTGCAAAACTCAGGGAGGCCTCCTCTCAGCCCATCAGTACCACTGTCTTGGGTGGATAGTAGTTGGAGCACCTATTGAGGACAGTCTCTGTGATACTGCTATGAAATGCATAGCATGCCAGTCCCTGTGGTATTCCTAGTACTATTTCTCTGAGGAGTCGTCAGACCTTTCTGACTTGTGATCTGAAAATGTCTAGCCATTTGGATACACAAAGTAAGATTTTGTCATTATTGTGCTCTTTGGAATTAACAGCTGAAACTCCGTTTCTGAAGTCGCCCTTGGCCAGATGTTTGGTAAGTGAAACTGTAAACCATACATGGTGAAAAATTGGATCCTTTCACCAAATCAGTAAGCTAATAAATAAAGACACAAAACACAAAACCCAAACCCTGATTCTAGAGTATTGTTCGAAGGAAGCAAGTCTTCTAGCACTTTGCCCAAAGCCTTCAATCAAGGCAAGAGATACTGCATTTTTTCTTGATAACTCATTTATTCACCATTTCTTTCCAACTGATGACATATGACAATTTAAATATCTATAACTTTGTGTGTTGTCAATCTATAGAGAATGATACGTGGTATAATATAATTTTGAGATTTCTTAGTACTCACTTAAATACTTTATGTTAAAAACCAATTATGATCATAACAAGGAATTTTGCTTTTTTCTGTTGAGTAATGGTAAGTATTTCATATAACATTAGGTAAAAATTCAGTTTTTGCAAAGCAACACAATAGTGTTTTGATATCCCAATTGTCAACAGATTATTAAAATGATTAAAAACGGTAAATATGTAGAATAGTAGAGAATACAATTCACAACAAATTGTCTTAGAAGTAGAGATTTTATGTAGTTTTCTTGGGGCAAGAATGAGTTTCCTTATCACTAACCTGTGTCAAAAAGGTAGGTGATCTTTTATACGTGATAAATGTGGAGAAAGACTGAAGTAGCACTTTCTTGCAGATCTTAGCAGGTGAAATAAAAAATTTCAAAAATAATCTCAAGTATAAGAAGCAGGTTTATATGTCTCCTACCAAGTGTTTAAACCTCTGTGGTTAGTAGATAATTGGTGTCAGACATTCTGGGTGTGAAGGAAGAATCAACACGCTTTTATCCTCCTACCAACCCAGAAGCCCCATTTGAACCTCACCTAATTACACGCAAGTGTCCTTATTAAGGAGAATTGCCATCCAATTAAGTGAGAAACTATGACATCAGATTGCATTAAGTTCCATGGAAACAGTGTCAATTAAGTGCATAATCTGTTGAAAAGCACATTCTAGTTAATACCGAAACTCGGTTTACTACCAAATCAAAAAAAAATATGAAAAAAATCATAGCTTAAAATTTATTGTCATATAAACTTGAATAAAAAATGCCTGTATAAAATAAACCTGCACATTATTTATTAAATATCAACTAAAGAAATCAATCATTTTCCTTAAGCTTTGCCTCTCATATTAGGAAAATTTGAATATGATAGATATGTAATATGTGCTGCAGTAAATTTTATCACACAAAATGCTTTGATTTTGAAAATTAGTTTAACTTATCTGCCATTTTATGCAGTTACCATTTTGGGTCTGATTTTAATTAACAAATAAATCTCTAATATTATTATATTTTATATTATAATTTTATTAAAAATTACTTGGATGTGTATGTACAGTTGGATGATAGAATCACTTATGTAAGATATATGTAAAATATTATATAATACTATACGTATGATATTTCTGAAAGCAGAAGATGCCATTTTTCATAATTTTTCAGAACAACAGGATTCACCTGAAATGTTCTAAGGAATGAAAATACACCCTTATATTTTGATACTGTCATTTTTTTTTTGCTTTCATTTCTGGTCTAGAATATAGTAAAATCTTACCTAAACATTTCAATTGTGATACATATACCCATTCAGTTTTAGTGTAACTCTACTCCATAGAACATATGCACAAGTATCATGTAATTTAATAGGTACTCACAGAGAAATATAGAGGAAGAGGTGATGGGCTGGGGAGTAGAGCCAATCAATAGAGACTCATGCGCTCAAGTGTGGACTTCCTGATAGTACTATTGAAATAGAGGAATGTTGAACAATGAGGCCCCATAAGAAGTTCTAGGATCACTAGAGATATGCTCTCAAAGGGCATTGTAGGGCCATTCTCCCCCCTCTTTCGCTCTCTTCCTCCCTCCCTTCCTCTCTCTCTTATCCACTTATTTATTAATTTATTTGCTTATCTAATTTACATCCTGACCACAGTTTCCCCTCCCTCCTCTCCTCCTAGTGCCTTCCTCCTACATCTCCCCTGTCTCCCTTACCAATCTAATCCTTTTATGTTTCTGCCAGAAAAGGGCAGGCCTCCAACAGATTTTGACAAAGCATGGCGTATCAAGTTGAAATAAGACTTATCACCCCCTCTCATAATAAGGCTAAACAAGGCAACAAAATATGAGGAATTGGGTCCTGAGTGTCAGCAAAAGAGTCAGAGAGAGCCCCTGTTCCCAAGTTTAGAAATACCACAAGAAGTCCAAGCTCTCAACTGTCACATATATGCAGAGGGCCTAAGCTCCCTGGTTGTGAGTTCAGTTTCTGCGTATTCCTTTGAGTCCAGATTAGTTGAGTCTGTAGGGTTTGTTGTGATGTCCTTGACATTTATGGTCCTCCCTCCTTGCTTCAGCAGGATTCCCCTAAGATCATCCTAGTGCTTCACTGTGGCATTCTGCATTTTTTTCCAGCAGTTGGTGGAGAAAGCCACTTTGATGTCTACTTGGCTAGGCACCAACAATATCATTAGGCATCACTATATCACCTGTTTTTCAATCCTAGGTCTCTGAAATGTTAAACAAACAATCTGAATATTCAATATAATCATTGTTAACATCTCAACACCATTCTTAACAGTTATTTAAAAAAGTACATTCATGTGGAAAAACAAAAATCTCTGGATAGTTAATATAGGACTGTACAATAAAAGACTTTCCGGAAGTATCACCATTCCAGATTTTAAGTTCCATTACAGGGCTGTAGTAATGAATACTGTATGGTATTGGCTAAAAATAGACAGGTGGATCAATGAAGTAAACCAAAGCTGTAGGCATAAATCCACACATTTATGAATACCTATTTTGAACAAAAAATACAAAATTATATGATGAAAAAAGAAAAAAGCATCTTTGACAATGGTGTTGGCATAACTGGATGGTAGAATTTAGAAAGATTCAAATAGATTCATATCTATCACCCTGCATGAAACTCAACTCCAAATTGATCAAAAACCTCCACAAGAAAATCTAGATACATTTAACTTCCTGAATAGAACACTAATAACACAGACACAAAGATCAACAACCAGTAATTGGCACCTCATAAAACTGAAAAACTTTTGTAAAATAATGTACACTATAAATATGACAAAATGGCCAACTACAGAATGGGAAAAGATCTTCACCATTCCCATATCTAAAATAGGACCGATTTCCAAAGTATAAATAGAACTCAAGAAACTAGGCATCAAAATAAATAATAATTCAATTAAAAATGTGGTACACATCCAGACTGAGAATTCTAAACAGAAGAATCTCAAATATGTGAAAAACATTTTTAAAAATATTCAACACCCTTAGTCATCGGGGACATGCTAATTAAAATGACTCTGAGGTTTCATCTTATCTCTGTTGGGATGACTAAGATAAAAACACAAATGACAGTTCATGCTGGAGATTAGGTGGAGTAAGGAGAACACTCCTCCATTGCTGGTGGGAGTGAAAACTTGTACAACCGCTTTGGAAATTAATACACTGGTTTCTCAGAAAATTTGGAATTGATATACCTCAAGAACTAGCTATACCACTCTTGTGTTTATAACCAAAGGATTCTCCATTCCCCCAAAGAATATTTACTAAACTATATTCATAATAGTCTTATTTCCAATACTCAGAACCTCAAAATAACATATATTTACCTTTACTAAAGAATGTATATGGATAATGTGATACATATAAACAATGAAGTATTAATACTCAGCTGTTAAAAAACGATATCATGAAAATTAAAAGCAAACAGATAGAATTGGAAAAAAATCTTGAGTGTGGTAACATAGACTCAGAAAGACAAACATGGACTGAAATAATTTATGGGAGGATATTAGCTGTAAAATGAGGGACAACCATGATTCTATCCATAGACCCAGAGATCCTAGTTAATGAGGAGAACTCAACATGGAGACTCAGATCTCTACGGGAATTGGAAATAAAAGAGATTTTGTGAGTGGACTGGAGGGGGAAGAGGATGAAAACATGAGGGATCTGGAGGCAGTGGAGGACAGTACTGAAAGAGATGACTAGAAAAAGTTCATTCCAGGGCCAGGTAGAAACCTGGTGCAAGGAAACTCCCAAGAATCTACAGGGATGGCCCCAGCTCAGACTTCTAACTATAGGGGTTACATAGCCTGGAATGACTACCTCCTGTGACCAGACAAGATTGCCAGTGGAGGGACAGGGTGACCAACTCAGCTGCATAACCATCAACTTACAATCTATCCTGTCTAAAGAGTGGGCTGGTGAAGGGTGACACAGAGATTATGGTCGTGGCCAGCAAATGACCAGATCAGCCTCACAACCATGCCATGAGAGTCAGCTCATCCCTGGCACTTCCTAGAGTGCCAGGACCCCTTCTCTTTCTTTTTAGCTCTGCCATGCTTTGAGCTTGTTGCATTGCAACAAACCCAATGAAACTTGGCCAACAGTTTGTGGATTTGAACCATATTTCTTATTTTCCAGGTATCATTTTTCTTATTTTCAATTCATAATCTCAAGTATTTTATTATAGTTATCAAAAGCTGACTAAATCCATTATTCTAATTCCTTGTAACACAGTGAATAATTCATTGTCAATTATCTAATTCTGGTATAACACTTCTGAACATACTGCAAATCTGATAAGAAAAGGAATTAATATAGGTTATTAACAGAAGCTGAAAAGTAGACACTAGACAAATTTTGCATTGGGTATGATAGAATGAATTTAAATCGCAAGCAGTACGTTCTTGCAATTGAATGAGAAATCACAAATAGCCTACACAGTGAAACAAAACAAGCTAGCGCTATGCTTGATCTCCCTGTTACAAACTGATATTTTCACAGGTTTGATGTTGGGAGGTACATAACAAAAGTACATAGTTCTTTAATGTTAAATAAAACATCTTGATAAAAATGACATTTTTTCATAAAAATAACAAAATATTCTTGACAGTTACAGCTAACTCTGACTGAAAATTTTGGCAAGAGTTAGTGGGAATCATCAGGTTGAATGTCAGAGTCTTTTCCATCGCAGACTCGCATGTCAGTTTATGCTTAGGTAAAACACTATAGAACATTCTCTTTTTTTTTGCCTCAAAGAAAAGTTGATTTCATCACTCAGTTGCAGCAAGATCATACCTGACACAGAGTACATAAGCTAAGGTAGCATTAATTCATCTCAGAATAAAAGCACTGATGCATCAGTTTCTAAACTATATTACTAACACGTAGTGCTTCCTTTCCATTTTCTATTTCACTCTGTGAATGAAGGAGAAAATAATTTTTGAGACATTGGATGGGAAATAATAGGAGTGTTTGAAATGATCATCATTTGTGATTCTGTTGCAGAAATCATGTGTCAAAGAAGACAACCCAGTATATTAATATGTGAAATTTAATCCAAAGATAAATATCTCCCCAATCATGTTGAAAATTTATTCATTTATATATCTTGACAAAACATTTTGAAAACCTGATATTTACTTACATTTTGTCTGTGATGTACGATGATATCTCTAAGCATCATTGTCTTTTTTATTTCAGATTTTTAATTATTTTTTTTTACAAAGTATGCTTCATTGTGATCACACATAGGATAGCAGATGTGAACGTACTGAGGAATAGAGAAGAGCTTGGGAGGCAAGCTTATTTTTATTAGAAAACTACAGAGATAAATCGTAGGACAGAGAAACTATGAAATGGGAAGTGGATCAGGTAACATGCTTCTTCTTCTGTTTCTGGGCAGGACTGGGGAGGAATGGGGCACTTCCTCCTACCCAGAATTCTCCTGTTCTCATTGACCCACCTTTACTTCCTGTCTGGTTGTCCCTCCTATATTTCCTGACTGGCTACTGGTCAATCAGTGTTTATTTAAAACATAATTGCTTGGAAGCACTTAAGACTGAAATAGTTGTAGTAAAAAGAACTTAATATTCCATAAATAATAAAAATTATCTAATTTTTTTAAGGACTACAGCAAAGAATCTCAGGCCAAGGATGTCATCGAAGAGTACTTCAAGTGTGAGAAATGAATAAATAAAAAAAATTTGGCTCATTTTTTTTCTCGTTTTTGTTTACTGCTATAAAATGGGATCCCTCTTTGTGCAGATGGTTGTTAGCAAATCTTAAAGCATTCTTTAAAAAATAAACTAACTCTTTGATCTTAAAAAAAATAAAACATAATTGACAGAATATAGACAATTGTCCCACACCAAGTAATCATTATCAAAAGAAATCAATATCAGAATATAGAGACAGGAACTCAAGCAATGAATGAAGAGACATGCTGCTTACAGTCTTGTTTCTCATGGTTTATTTAGTCTGTTGTAAGATAGTGCCATGCATGACCAACCGAAGGGTGGCAAATGCCACAGTGAGCTAGGTCCTGAATCACCAATTATAAAAAGAGAAAGTAAATGACAGTCTGAGCCATAGGCCCAACTGAAAGGGAAATTTCTCAATCAAGGTTCCCTCTTTCAAAATTACTGTAACTTGTGTCAAGTTGACTTAAAACTAACCAGAGCAATAATTTGCTAGTGTTTATATAGAGAGAGACTTCCATTAAATTCATTTATTAAATTATAACTTGGTATCAACCAATTTAAAATTTTAAGAATGAAGCTTTTCTGTATATCTAAATTCTAACTTTGCATTTATATACATTTTTTGATCAATTACAAATCCTACTGAGATAATATGGAACTACATAGAAATTCAGTAAATGGTTGCCGACGTGAAAAAAGCATCTTGCATTTCGTCTATCAGAGAATGAACAACTTCACTTGACCTTCTTTGACCAACAACCCAAACAATGACACAGAGACTTGTAATTATACAAGCTTGACCTTTAGCTTAGGGTCTTTTCCAACTGCTTTTAAAACTTAAATTAACCTACTCCTTTTAATCTACATTTTGCTATGTGGCTTTTTACCTCTCCCCAATTCTGTAAGTCCAACTCCCTCTGAATCTCACTGACATTTCCTGCTGTGCCTGCTTCCAACCCTGAATCAGTCTCTCTGACTGGAAGTTCTGTTATTCTCTGTTGCCTGGCCATTGGCCGTTTAGTTCTTCATTAAGCCGATCAGAAGGTGCCTTAGGCAGAGATACATCCTTATGGTGTACAAAAAAAGATTATTCCACAGCATTTCAAGCTTTTTTGTCTAAATAAAAAGGAAGGTTTTAATTCTAACACAATAAAATATATACAATAAGAAAATTTACCAACTTAGATTACATTATTAATTTCCTGTCCATTTATATTTGGAACTATTCTATTTTCTATCCTATTTTGATGAGTTCAAAATTTTATACCTAACTATTTCACATTATAACTTGTATTACCATCTTAAAAATAACTTTTTAGAATTTAAAACTCAAGTATCTTTGGGCCATTTGAAATTCTTCTGTTGATAATTCTCTGTGTAGTTTAGTACACCATTTTTTAATTTTGTTATTTAGAATTTTAATATCTAATTTCTTGAGTTCTTTATATATTTTGAAGATTAGTAGGGTTGGTGAAGATCTTTTCCCATTCAGTATACTGCCTTTTTGTCTTGTTGATTGTGTTTTTTGCTTTACAGAAGCTTCTCAGTTTCAGGAGTTCCCATTTATTTATTGTTTATCTTAGTATCTGTGCTACTGGGGATATATTTAGGAAGTGGTCTTCTCTGTCCATGCATTGAAGGCTACTTCCCATTTTCTAGGAATGTCTTGTTTAAAAGGCTTTTAAAGTAACCTTGTTTGCCCCAATGAAAGCTTGATTTTTCAATTTATCTTCAAACCTTTGGAAATCACCTCTCCTATCTAAGCATCATCATCATGGTCATGAGATTCAATATTGGTTGTATCTCAGATCCATTCCTCCAAGGGAGCTGATCTTGCCTTTAAAGGACCTCTGTTTTGTTTTTTTATGTTTTTAGAGGCAGGTTTTTGTTTTTGTTTTGTTTTGTTTGTTTGTTTGTTTTTATAGCTTTGGAGCCTGTCCTGGAAGTAGCTCTTTTAGACCAGACTGGCCTCAAACTCAAAAAGATTTGCCTATTTCTTGAGTGCTGGGAGTAAAGTTATGTGCTACCACAACCCCATTTTTGAATGCCTGTTTATCCTTTTGTATTGAGAATTAGCATTTTCAAAAGCCAGAATGCAAATATTATTTGTCTAGCTTCTGAATTTGGTATCATTCTATTTACTGCTGATGTCAATTCTTGTAAGAAATCAGTGAAGGCTTCTTTCAGACCCTTTATGACTTTAGAAAATGGCTCAATCTTCTTTTCTGCTTCTTCAATTTTGTCTTAAGCATTCAAATTTACTGCATGACATAAAGCTAGCATGTGGCCAGCGTACAGTAATTGCCTTCCTTCATTAGCATAATCTTCTCCAGGAAGTTGGTCTTAGAAGGCTTCCATACCTCTATCTTAACCCCATTCATTGTTCAATGGTTTAGCCTCTTCCTTCCATCGGGTCCTTCATTGTAATTGTGGACCAGTGTCCAAGATTGCTGTAACCAAGTCTGTCCAGTCTCTAGGAATAATTCTGTTACAAGTTGATCATGAGTTTAACATTTGCTTCACAAAATGTGAATGCACGCTATATAAGATTATGACTTTCTTGAATCTATTTAAATCTAACATTGACACAGGAGTCCGTTCAGCTCTTACAGAGTCTTAGGGATATCTATCATTTGCAATTATTGGATATATTATGGTTGATTGTTTGAAAAGTTTAGGCTATTCCTCTCTAAATTTTATAATACAGCAGTGAAATTGGTACTTCATTAAATTCCTCTTACTGAGTTTAAATATCTCCTTGATCTGCCTTATTAAATTGTTCTAAGTCCTGTCTTTTAACATCCATACTACACACCATTTTAAGAGACAAACCAAGAATTTCTAAAATAACAACTAGAATTATTTAAATGATAATTAACCATAGGTCAATCTTGTTTAATTATCCCTTCATTTCACTCTACCATTTTTAATCATGCATTATATAATCATATAGACACCTAATTTTTCTGTCATAATTATGCTTCCCATTCCTGTTTTTATTTTCTTTTCCCCATATTTTATTTTATCTTATTGTTTCAAAAACAAAACTATTTATCTTTTTTCATTTTAAATACTAATCCCAGTTCTCACTCTCTCCCCTCCTCCCATTTCCTCCATTAATTGCCCCACTCTACCCTACATCCACTCATCAAAAGTTACAGCTTATCCATGTCTCTTATATAACACTGGTTATATAACGGTACCTGACATATGTAGTGAATTTACATTCCTATTTTACTGACTCAAAAGGAGATTGTTATCTGAGGCTATTTTTCTCTTCTAACATTTCTTTATTATTATTGCAGAGCAAATTGACACTTGAACCAAGATGTCTGTAACTAACTATTCAATTTCTCATTTGTTTTAGTTCCAAAGTCAATGACAAATAAGTGTCATATTCTCGAAACTATAATAAATCCTTTAAAAATAGATTATATAAGAATATGTAGTGCTTCTGTTCTTCTTGTTGTGTTGGACTCTAGTGTCCAAACTGAGAAGGAGTCGCCCCCAGAGACCACCTCATATTCCACAGTCGATGCAAAAGCATGAGGATTTTATTAATTCTGTCATGACAGGGTCTCTCAGCATTCGGGAAGCCGAGAGACCCCGACTAGCTGATACAGTCTACTTTTAAAGGAGAAGGCCCCATAGAAACAAGAGGGGTTGTTCCTTGACCATTATGATTGGCTTATTCGAAAAGGGCTAATACCAATAATTGACTGGAGAACTATTGTCAGATCAGATGAGGTAAGAGGTCATTTTGACCCCGTTTCCCAGGGGACTGAGTCAAAACATACCTATGTGGGTAATTGTTTAGGAACTGAGTACGTGCATGTGTAGCTGTTAGGTCCTTGGTTCCCAGGGGAGGAGGGGAAGCACTGAGGCACAGAGGCTGAGAGGGTTTGGAATTGTCAGAAATGGCTTCAGAATTGTCTAAAATCTTACATTCCCTCCTCTTATTTGGTCAAATATCTCAATCTTGAGATATTAGTAAATTTGGGGGACTAACTGGATCTGTACATAGAAATTAACAAACCAGTGTTGTAGGCCCATCATAGATCAATAGAGGGCATCAGGTCCTGTCGTCCTGGGACTTGGGAGAGTTAGGTTTGTTCCCAATTGCAGGACCTATGAGAGCTGATATGGTTGAAACTCTCAGATGAGGCTATTTCCTCATAATAGGGAGGTCCTGCTGCCAGGCATAGCCAGCAAAATTATGTCAAGCTGGGGTCAGTACTATTTAGCAAAGAAAAGGCTCCCATTATCAGACTAAACAGTTGCTGGCCTATATTAGAGGTTGCCAGCAATGAAGCAGGGGTTGCAGAAGGGTTCTTAGCACTAGGAGTGGGGCCCAGGGCCCTGGCAAAGGGGGTACATCAGCAGGGGCTAGCTGGCCCTGATCAGGTAATACTGGGTTGGGCCCTAGTACCATGGCCATGGGAGGTGTTACAACAATTTGCAGGGTGAGCAGAATTCCTATGTCTTTCCTTCCTGGATCATACAACTATAAACCCCAAGTATTTCCTGTTAACCATTTCGTGGTTTTTGCTAACCCCCAACCAGGACACATTGACATTGGTTTTACATCATCAGACAGCATAACAAAACACTTTAGGTCCCCCATACTACAGAGTTTGCTTTTTTCCCCAGACAAATATATCATTTAGAATATTTGCATGTAGGACAAGAGTTTCCGGGGGTTGCTCAGTATCCTCCCAAGAGTCTTTTGCAAAACACATAGGTCAAAAGTTAGCTGGGGGAACCAGGTGTTCAGGGGATCGACTCCAGTGGCTAGCCTTAAGGCTTGCCCAGTCTCAAAGTTAGTCAAGGTCCAGGTTAAGTCCTAAGGTATAAACATCAGGGCAAAGATCAGCAAGCCTGGCAGAATCAGGCCTTCTTGAGAGGATTTTGGGCACGCTGAAGCTTTCATTTGGAAGGTCCTGGGTCGTCCTGTGGAGGTACAGGCTTGATGTGAGACGCGTGGATCCAGGCTGCAATAACGTCTATTTTTGAGGGCAGTAGGTGTCTTAAGAAGCATGGTGTAGGGTCCCTTCCAGTGACGTTCAAGGTTCTGCGACTTGTGTCTCCAAACGTACACAGAATTGCCAACCTGGAACGGGTGTGAGATTTCCAGGTGCCCGGGCTGGCGTTGGGAGGTTCTGACAGAGAAGTAGGGAGAGTAGCTTAGTCCGGTGGGCAGCAACAGGACTAATTAGGGCCCCTTTAGTGGGGTCTAATCTGGTCGGCAGCAGCAGGCTCTGGTCAGATAGTACTTGGTTTTAAATATCATCTCATGTCCCAAGTCCTTCCCAACATCCATGGAGACAGTCCCATTGCTGGCCCCTGGGAGACAAGTGGGGGAGATGTCACATGTCCCTGTGCTCCACATGGAGCATTGTAATTTTATATTTTCAGGAATCACAGTATAAAAATCTAGCTTTCCCAGGTGGCATCTGTGTTCTGAACCCCCACACCCGATTATTTCCTCTAGGGGAAAATTTTCTGCCAGCCTCCAGGGGCAGCTGTGGAGGATATGCATCTCAGATATCCCAGGAGGCTAGCCCTGCTACTAGTTGAGAAAAATCAGGGGTGAGGGCAGGGGTATCAAAGCAAGGGTTTGAGGAGATATGGATTGCAGGTATGAGCAGGCGGCTACTGTTCTGGCTGTGGGGTGCTGTGCTTTTTTCATGTCCCTCTGGATACACCCCAGGCGCCAATTCTGGAACGAATGCTAGATTTCCCAGTGTCAGGGTGGCCAGGGGTCTCTATGCCTGGGCTTGGAGATCTGGAGAGCCTTCAACCGCACCTGCAGAATGGGTTTGTGAGCAGATGGGTCATGAGGGACCTTAGGAAGCCAAGTGGGGGGGGGGCAGGTTCCCCATATTGGATCTACATAGAGCAGGGCTAGGGGGAGGAGCTGTGCTCAGTCTCCAATGCCAGTTCTAAGGCTTAGGGTCTTTGTTATTCTTTTTACCTGTCTGAACTCTGGGGTCTGTATGCATAATGTAATTTTCCCCAGTCTTATCCATGTCCTGACTCTTCTGGGCAACAAGGTAGTTTTACCATAAATTCTGATTACCTTGGGCAGGCCAAACCTCGGGAAGATTTCTTCTTTGATCTTCTTAGTCATGGTGAGAAAAAGTTTCTCTGCCATCCTTAGTTCGTATCAAAAGGCCAATGTACCTTTAAGAAGACTGTCAGTTCCATGTCCCCCGCCCCTCTTCATCGGGGTGGCATCAGTTGTTGCCTCTCTGAATCTCACCTCCATTGACTAGGAGGCTTGCGCTTATTCGGGCCGTGCAGGACTCCTCCTGCTCAGTCTGGTGACAGAGGGGTCGTTGCTGCAGTGGCAGTGGCAGCGCTGGCTGCAGGCTCCTCGGCCTTCTCCCGGCCTTCTCCCGGCCAGGGACTCTGGCTGCTATTCCTTGCCCCTCTTTGCTGTGCGGCTCTGGTTAGCTCCTTGCGGTTCCGCTCCTTGTGGTTCCACCTCATAGGCCACTGAATTTGCACTGCTGGCCTTGGATCTGTTCCAAACTCCAGTGAGCCTGCCTGAGCCTCTCCAGCCTGAAGTGCCCTTGGCACCTGCCCCGCCTGCTACCCTGGGGCTGCTCCCACCTCTCTCATTGCTGTCTGCAGGGGCCTTGCCCAGCCAGGTAGCAAACGCTGAGAGCAGTCTGCTTTCCCTGCAGGGGAAACAGCAGGGGGAGTGAAAAAAAAAAGGTTTTTGATTCCAGATCTACAGTTCATAAGGTGGTTCATTGATAACATAGAGTACTCAGTCCATAGTCAAATGTTTTAGACACAGCAAAGGGGAATTCCTCCCCTTTTTCCCGTACACCCCAGAATCAGACACCTGGGTGCACAGCATAAGCAAGCAGGGGAATTTCAGTACTGCCACTGTGGCTGCTGTGTAGGCCTCCCGGGTGGGCAGAACACCACTTTAGTAGCCGGCTGCATTCGGTGCCGGTGCCATTCTCCGACCGCTTCTGCTCAGCAGCTGCTTTGGGAAGTGTCTCGAACCCAAAGCCCTGTGCCCTGTAGGGCCATTCCTCCTCATTGTTTTTTTTTTTTTTTAATCGGCCCAGGTGGTAACCGCTTAAGTCCATATTCAGTCATTCAGGGGCTACTCTGTCTGAGGTGCACAGTCTCTGCAGCTGTCATCTTCTGTTGCCTCCCTATCTGTCTAATTTTTTTTTCTTTTATTAAGTCCTGGAGGGAGCATCTCTGCAGTCCCTTCATTCTCTGCAACTTGCTACAAATGTCTGATGCTGACTAGCCTATAAAAGACATCATTACGTTGGCTTGGCGATCTGCCTGCAGGAGTACTATCCTGAACTCTGTACTATTGCTCTTACCTTAGCCAAACTAGAAAATTAGTGGGGTGTTTTGCAACCCCCCTTTTTAGACCCACCAATCAGAATCTGGCATTAAAGACGAAGCTGCTCCCTACCAGCTGGAGTATTGAAGTCCCATTTGGGTCAAGTCAGAGGGAAGGCATCCCGTCCTCTATCATTCCGTGATTGGGTTGGTCGGCTGTCAGCTCCTGGGACATTCTTTTAAACTTCAAAGAGAACTCACTGTTTTTCCTCTGTGGTTAGGAGCACCTGTAAGAGCTGCTGGCAATCATCCCAAGTAGGCTGATGCGTAACCAGAACAGATTCTAGAAGACCGGTCACGGTCTGAGGGTACCAAGAAAAAGAAGGGTTATAAGTAAAGATTAGAGGCAGAAAAAAGCATTATTGTAATTGACCTGCTACTGAGAGAAAGGGAAATGATTGGGAGGTCATTCTCTCCCTAGTGGACGTCCCTCCCCTGTCCCAGCGTAGATGCTGAGTGCTGAAGTTTTCAGGGCTAGGACCAGACCAGCGGGGCTCCTCAGGAACGAAGTGTTTCTTCCAGGAGAGGAGGAGGGAGAAGTCTGCCATGCTTGGCTGGATAACAGGAAGAACTGGAGGTGCCTGGATTCTGGGTTTCTTTCGCTCCTGTACAAGAAAGAGAGAAGACAAAGGGCTCAGGGAGGTGCAGCCACCACATTGCCTCCTCCAGCTGCGGGGCTGCTTTTGGATTCAGGGAAACTGATGATGGCCAGAGGGCCGTTTGCCATGTTCTGAATTCCTGCAGGTGGATTTTAACAAAGACAAACTGACATACAAAAGCAAAAATACATAGAAGCAGACACAAACTCAAAGCCAGAAGCTGGAGCTCTCACCACCACTCTGGTGCAGAACTGAAAATACATAAAAACAAAAAGACAGACATAGACTCAAAATCAGAAGTCGCGCGGCAGTAGATCCAAAAATACAGATGGAGGATCACGCCTACCCTGGAGATTAGGGCGACCTAGTCACCCTTCCCTCCAGTAAATGCCCATGAAACGTCTTTCAGGGCTAGGGTAAGGGATCTCAGGACACGTCTGCCTCCTCCCTTAGCCCCATTTCAATACAGACCTGAGCAAGTACAATTCTTAAATTTCTTATTTATAATTACACAGAAACATAATACACAAACAGACAGACATAAAAATGAGCTCGTTTCTTTATACCTCCAACTGGGTCTAGAGTGTGTCTGGGAGTGACTCGATTCCCAGTCAGGGAACCAAATGTTGGACTCTAGTGTCCAAACCGAGAAGGAGTCGCCCCCAGAGACCACCTCATATACCACAGCCAATGCAAAAGCATGAGGATTTTATTAATTCTGTCATGACAGGGTCCCTCAGCATTCAGGAAGCCTAGAGACCCCGACTAGCTGGTACAGTCTACTTTTAAAGGAGAAGGCTCCATAGAAACAAGAGGGGTTGTTCCTTGGTGTGGGAGAATTGTCTGTATTCTGTCAATCATGTATTTTAATAAAAAGCTGATTGGCCAGGCAGGAAGTATAGGTGGGTCAACCAGACAGGAAGTAGAGGCGGGGTGATGAGACCAGGAGAAGGCTAGGATGGAGGACGCACATTCCTCCATTCCTGCACAGATCACCGAAGAGGCAGCATGTAACCTGCCCAGCTGAAAAAGGTACCAAGCCATATGGCTAACATAGATCAGAATAATTGGTTAAGATAAGTCATAAGAGCTAATAAGTAGCCTGACCTAATGGGCCAATCAGCTTTATAACTTATAGAGATCTCTGTGTGGTTGATTTTCTCTGGGACTTGCCAGCTGTGGGGTACCGGGCGGGACAGATACCCCAACAAGCAGGCCCCCTCATGTTACAGTTCCTTGACCATTATGATTGGCTTATTTGAAAAAAGGCTAATACCAATAATTGACTGGAGAACTATTTATTGTCAGATCAGATGAGATAAGAGGTCATTTTGACCCCGTTTCCCAGGGGACTGAGTCAAAACATACCTATGTGGGTAATTGTTTAGGAACTGAGTACGTGCATGTGTAGCTGTTAGGTCCTTGGTTCCCAGGGGAGGAGGGGAAGCACTGAGGCACGGAGGCTGAGAGGGTTTGGAATTGTCAGAAATGGCTTTAGAATTGTCTAAAATCTTACAGTTGAAGACTTAATCTCCCATCCAATGCTGTGTCATCAGATGGAATTTAGGCAGCCTCATCTTTAAATGAACTCTGTGAGTGTTTCCTTCTTATTGTTGTTATAGCTCACCAGATATAGTAGAGTATCTACTCATTTTTCTCTGAAAACACTTTCAGATAAATTAATTTTATGACATGCACACAACTTTAAGACCCAATCATGATATGAAAAGTTTAATCAGCCAACCATCTTCATTTTTAACTTTTCCAGTGATATTTTCTTTCTAGGAAAAGAAAAGAAATTGTTACAGAAACAATTTTTGATCAACTTTATCAATTGTAGGACATATTTAGTTAGTATGATTGCTACTATATTTGTTAAAGGATTGGTGAAATATATACATAGTGCTTTACATAAATGAGCCTATATTCTATTTTTGACAATTATGTTTATCCAACTATGCACTGTATAATAAAAAATGTTTGTGTTTTGACTATTTCAGATTTAGAAACAGAACTCTCCATTTGGATTAGAAATAAGAAAGTAGGATGTTGTATTTTATGAAATGTCTGCTTAAATTCACTGAATAATCAGTACAATCAGGATAAAATAAAAAATAAAATTTATCTCATTTCATTGAGATAAATACTAGAAGGTAAAACAGAGGAAAAACATGAGAATTAAATCCTAATTTTAGGCAATAACTAACTAAAACTAAGGTGTTCAGTGTTAAGTTTTAAAATGATGTCAAAAAATTACTCATTGATTTTTACCTAGGCTGACAAATTAATCCTCAACTAAAAATAATAGAATCAAGTGAAAATAAATTCCTTATAGTAAGTCAGTGCTGCCAAATTAGATTTTTAATTATTATTTTAAATACTTTATTTGACAATTGAATTCATAATTAGGCAAATATCAGAACAAGTTTAGTAGTTACTAATTATCCATCACTGTATCTCTTTCTCAATATCTCCTTAACTGTCTCTGAACACTTTTCTCTTTTTTTTTTGAGTCAGAGATTGACGGCAAACACTTAGCACATGTTTAATTGGAACTGCTCCAATATTATGTCATGCCATCATTCTTAACATTTTATGCACATTGATAGCTTGAGAACTGCATACAATATACAATCGTAGAAAAATTTAGCTGTAATCCACTCATATCATTGTTTTACTTACTAGCTTGTAGGAAGCAGATAAAGTCACCAGTGAATGTGTACTGCTGTCATGGCTATGACCCCATTTAGGACCCCAATGCCCGAGACCAGAGGAAATTACAGACATTTCCTTGGGCCAGGCTCAGAGGAATGACAAAGACTTCCTCTGATCCATGCATGAATTTTAACCTATGATTGACCTTTAACTAAATCAATGTATGTAAAACTATGAGCCACATTGTTTTTCCCCTTCATTAATGGAACTTGAAACATCTTGTCCTACAGAGAACTTCCATAACAATTAAACACAAACACACATGTACACACACCCCTTAAGACTAGCTACATAACTTTCTTTTCATTCAACTCTGTACTATAGACCCATTTCTTCATCCACTCATATAAAATAAATGCTCTAGGTGGCTTGCACATCTCCATCAGCATATATGGCCAACCCAATGCTAGCTTTTCTGTTTCTGTGTCTGTCCTTTCTTTATTTCCTCATTGTCTCAATTAGGTCAAGTCCAAAGGTGTGCAGGTTTTGGCATTATCTGAAAAAAAATTAGTCATGAACTCACACAATTGGAGAGTCAGACAAAATTTTAGTCTCCATTTTAGAAGGTAGTAAGTTTGACCATGGACTCAACTGAGAGGCAACATTTAAATCTTATAAATAAAGTTACAGATCAATGAAAATTGCACAGTTACATTTTACTCTTTCATTTGCCTGTATTATTATGATTTCCAGAATTTTACTGAATAAGATCAATAAGTTAATAATTTTCAAGGACATTATATTAATTAACATAATTTTATTTCCAAATCTAGTTGAACATAATTTAACAAAATTATATACTTTCTAAAATTAAAAATTGTTTTTTCATACAGTCTAGTCTTATTATAGTTCCCTTCCCCCAACTCTGAGATTCTCCCATCTCCCCAATTAACCTAAATTTATATCCTTTCTTGTTCTTTTTCATTAGAAAAGACACAGGTATTTTAAAAATAGTGGCAATAAAATAAAAACAAGCATTTTTTCTTTTCTTTTTTTCATATGCTATATCCTTATTAGTTTCTTTTCTCTTTGTTTCCAAACTCATCTCTACTTCCTCTTCCATCCTTCTCCAACCCATTTCTGTCCCTCATTAGAAATTAAACAGGAATCAAAGGGAGAACCATAAAATAAACTGTAATTTAATAAAATAAAATAAACACATAGGATTAGCACAAAACAAACAGAAGGAAAAGTGTACAAAAAATGCACAAAAGACAGACACAGTCCCGAGAGAACTTCTCATTCAGATACTTCTGAGCTGGAAACAAAATTAAACCAAACTGGAAACCAAAATTTATACCCCAAAATCCTGTAGAATGAAAAATTAAGAAGTAAACATGAAAAATAAATCAAACAAGAAGAGATGAAATTATAAAAAATAATGATAAAGAAAACTCACACAACAATAAGGGACAATGAATCTCAAAGAGCCTGTGAAGAGATCCATTTTTCATTTTCTCCTTCGGAAAAAAGAATAATTTTTTTTCTTTGCATATGGCTATCAATTGGAGATAGCTTGGGTTAGTGATAGTGGCTTCTTTCTCCTTCCAATTTCAGTACCGGGACCCCATCAAACCCCAGGCCTATAAGACCTGTGTATGCCCCCGTCTCTGTGAGTTCATATGTGCATTGGTCCTGCCATTTTTAGAAGGCATTACCAGAGCTGGTGGATAACATCAAGGAAGCAGTGTTTTCCAGACAAAATAGGGCAGTTCCACATATGAACTCTCAGGATAGTGACAACATGCACAAAAATGGTCCCATTTTGGATGCCATTTAAATCACAGCCTGGAGAGAAAAGGTTGTCATGAAATACCACTATTAGCCAAGGAGCTTTTACCACTTGAGGGCTTTAGAAAGATTAAAAATAACAATTTAGTTCACTGTGAACCCTTATAAGTTAATCATACTTCAGGGAAGACTCCACTCTTGAAAGTAAATATGGAAAACAAACTAGACTCAGTGATAAAAAAAGAAAAACAGAAAGAACACTTAAAGTTTGTTAATTATGGAGGGAAGACAAAAGAGGGTGGATATGGTGGAGTTGGGGATGAAATTAATATTATCAAAATACGTAATGTGAAATAAACAAAGATCTAATGAATCTTTTATTGAAAAAGAGAAATATATCTTTCAGGCTTTGGAGTCACTCTCTTTGGGATTACCTTTGCTTAGAATAGTATTTCTCTAATACTTTCCTAGATTCTCATCGAAATTTACAGATGTCTTAAGGTATTTCATCATTTCAAAGCTAATTTGAGCATCCAGCTAATTTTATTTCTTTAATAATACTCTCTTGTGTCTCATGTTTTCAACTTACTGCTTATAGCTTTCCAAAACATGTTTTATTTTACATTAAAATAGATTCATAATGAATTTTATCTTTTATATTCTTTTACATTTTCTTTCATGTTAATTTCCGGAAGCATATTGAATAACAATAGACAATGAATCACTATGCAGAATAAAAATAAAATGGAGGTGCAATTTTCAGATTTACTGTTACATAAAACTTTACATTGTTTAGCAAATGCCATGGAATATATTTACATACAAATGCTGAAGAACATTTTTGTAGCATCCTCAAATAAGTTAATTTTAATGAGAATCATATGCAAGTAGAACAGAAATTTTTGTTCATGTTTGTCAATAAACCAAAGGACTCTCTTTCTGTCTCTGTCTCTCCTTCTCTCTCTCTATCATACCACACACACTCACACAAACACACTCATATGAACCTTCATATTTGATAATCTGAGTGTGTCTTGTAACTGGAATGTTCATTCTGTAAGTGTTGATAAAACTATGGAATGTAGAATCTTTCAGATAAGATGTTAAATATACCATGCTGACTATTTAATTACTAAAATGTAACGGAGATAATAGCCTTGCTTTTTGAACAATTTAAAAATAAGGATTAGAGCTCATAATTTAATAAAACTCAGTAGTGCAGTTAAAGTAAAAGTGTTAACATATTTTTTATTTTTATTTATTTTTTCTTTTGTCTACAGGACAGGGTTTCTTTGTGTAACAGGCCTGGATCTCCTGGAACTTACTTTGTAGACCAAGCTTGTCTCAAACTCACAGAGGTCTACCTGCCTCTTCCTTTCAAGTGTTGGGATTAAAGGTTTACAATATCAAATACAGCTAACATATTTTTATAATAAAGTGAATCTTAAGGGAAATAAAGCCATGCTATTGGCTCATTGGCTCAACAAAATTGGGTGTCATTCATAAAATATTGAAGAGATTGAATTCCTCTCTACTTGGTTAAATTTTCTTTTCATTAAAATTGATAATTGAACCTAGTAGTAAAAGTGTTTCTATTATCAATGGACATTTTTATAGAAGATTAAAAGAAGATTTTATAAAGAAGCTAAAATTGTCAGACGGTGATGGTGCATGCCTTTAATCCCAGTACTTGGGAGGCAGAGGAAGGTGGATCTCAGTGAGTTTGAGAGGCCAGCCTGGTCTACAAGAGCTAGTTCGCTATCTATTGACAGTATATATAATTTATATATATATAATTATATATATAATATATAATTATATATATAATATATAATTATAAGATAATTTATATATATAATATATAATACTATCTATTGACAGTATATATAATTTTTTACCTGAAAATTGAAGTATAAGAATTATTTACATTGTAAATCAAGTTCTCTTTGGATGAATTTTATAAATAATGTAAGAAAGAATTTTATACACATTTTTGTGTTCACTAAACTATATTTTGCCCAAATCACATGTAACAAAATTTAAGGTCTCCTATACTTATTATAAGTTTTGTATAGCATGTATCCCTTGACAAGATAGTACTTATGTAAGAAATATACACTTTAAGTAGGAAATTCAGTTTCATATAACTGTTGACACAATTCTTAGCCTTAAAAATCAATAATAGTTTTTTCCTAAAAGGTATTTCTGCCTTTAACACAGAACCCTCATAAACAATGACAGAATAAATTTTGTATGATTATTAACATTACTAAGGTTTCTAAACTATATTCTGTTTTTCTATTTTATGAACTTCTTTTCTTCATGGCTACCATATTTTCACTTTCTATGTGATATTGATATGAAAACATTTCCAAAATCTTTTTATGTCTCGCATTAGAAAGATCTTGGGTCAGAATATAGAGATATGACTCACACTTAAATAGTAAAAACAAATTTTGTAAGGTTTGTTCTCCATCCTTTCTGTAAAGCATCACAGATTTATTTGCTATAAATGAACTATGCATTCTTGAAAAATATAAATATAATAAAATTGATTGTAATAAAATGTCAATTATAATTTAAAAACAAGCAAAATTATGACAAATTCCAAAATTCCATGTTCTAGATGTCATATAGGAAGTGGACTATTTCTTGAGTAATGTAAATGTGACCCAGTCCACTTATAGCAAGGGCATTGGCCATATACTACACCCGTCATGTAGCAGGTGAGAATAATCGCTGCAGTTCTTCTTGTCTCTCTCCAGTAATATCAACCTTGAGTTTCAGCTTCACTGAATAACATTTCAAAAGAGCTAGAGGCCAATTCAGGTTGAATGTTTTGCAATTATTGATAATTAACAGTTACTGAAAGTTTAGGATGCAATTAGGTGCTGTAATAAACATTAGCTAATCTGATAGCTATCTAGTCTAAAGTGATTATATAAATAGATTAAGTTTGGATTGAGGTAAAAGAGAACAGCACTCTGAAGGGTTGGATGAGAGCAAATTAAGTAAAAGAAATTTTCTGTGTGAAAGAACTCCTTGGCTTCTTGTTAAAGCTACTAAACCTGCATAGAAATAGAACTCAGTTATTTATCCCATAAATATTTAATTGAGTGTCCACTATGTGCTAGCCAATTACCTAAACATGAGGGAAACGTTAAATCTCTTTTCTTACTGAGTCTAATTGTTGTAGAAGATTAGCATAAGAATTTCATTATGGAAAAGAATGCTTTCGAAATATTTCTATGAAGAAAGAAAAGCAGTGTGACATAACATTAATTCTACAGTATATTAAGGAACACACTGATTCCTCTTATCCATAGGTTGACCATACAGCAAGGAAACAGTCACAAGTACAAAAATCTGCAAAGAACATCTCCAGCAAGAGGAGAGAGAGAGAGAGAGAGAGAGAGAGAGAGAGAGAGAGAGAGAGAGACAGAAAGACAGATACTGAGACAAAGAGAAAGACAGTGGCATTGACATAGTCAGAGAAAGACAGAAAAAGAGAAGATTTTTTTTAAGACACAGAGTGAACATATATGCAAAGTTTGAGGAACTGGAAGACTTCATTATAGACCATCTCCAGTGATGAATATAGTAAATGGAGATATTGAAGAAGGAGGTTAAGGTCAGAGAATGTGGGGTCTCAAATGTCCTCACAAGAATTTGGGTTTTCATATTAAATTTACTGAGAAAGACTCAGTGTTTCTCAGACAAGGAAATGGTTGTAAAGCAATTTATATGTGTGGACAATTCCCTGAACCCACTCATTTGTCTGTCTTCATTGCAAACTAAATTTTACTGAAAGTAGAATATTAACTTCTAACATGCCATTCAACGTTTCTTTACTGAGAGAATTGGAATGAGCAGGTCTTAGCTATTATGAGTACTTACAGACACTATATTATCCATATTGTCTCAATTCAATTTCCTGATTAGTCAAAGCTGCAGTATGAAATGATGACTAATATAAATGTACTCTTCAAGCTTTATTATAGTTAATAAAATGTTTAATACTATCAATCATGGAAAATGGAGAGAAAATTAAATATCTTGCAAATAAAGAATATTACTAAACTTCCTTTGAAGTAATTCATGTCACTATATCTTATATGTTCCTAATTTCATGTAGGTATAATAAGTTCTCATTTTCAAACCTTGAATGTAATCATAAGTAATACTGAATGCATAAATGATAAGTAAAATACTAAAGATAAGTCAACTCAACTTGGAGTAGAATATTACTTTCAGTTGTGTTACTTTTGGTTGCGTTCTGAAACTTTTGTTTAAAGCTGCAAAGATGTGTTGGATTAAATAAAATTCACCTGCAATCTGGAGACTGAGTCAGCAATTAGCTGACAGAAGGTTATAGATACGAAGAAGCCAAGTGGAGAGGGATTTATAACAAAAACCACAGAGATTTCTTGGGAGATGCTAGGTGGTGAGCTTCTTATTATTCAGTCTCTCTGGGAGGTAGAATTCTACATCATCCTTTGAATCTTGAATTCTTTAGTGGGACAGCGATTTAGATAAGTTCTTGTAGTAGCTTTGGAAGAGCTGGTGCCTGAGGGAACAGAATTTCCTTAGGCTGAGACTCTTGCAGCCGAGCCGCTGTTGGTAGCAGTAGAGTTCCAGCTGCAGACTAGGAGAGCCGTAGCTTAAAAAGTAGCAACCATTGAAAAAGAGGACAGCACCAACTTTTACTATTAAATTGAAGAAAAAGAATCGTGAACAGTGAGGAAATTTATGGCTATTATGTCTGTTCAGGGCCTTGTTATTAGGTAAAATAGAGTGTAATGGTGATGGAGTCATTTTATTTATATTTCCAGTTAGCATCTGCTGTGCATAAACTTGAAAATACTGTAAAGTACAGATAAGAAACAAATACAGATTCGGCAATCATTCTTCATAATGTTACAACTTAGCCACATTGGTTATTGGAAAGAGTTTGACCCTGCACATGCTCTTCTATTTGGATGCTTCCTTTCAGTGGAACTTCTCCAGAATGATTAAGAGATATGATTTGTTGAAGAATTATGATTTGTTGAAGAAGTCATATAAATGGGCTAGGATTGGGGAATTCAAAATGCTATAAATATCCTTTCTCTCTCTCTCTCTCTCTCTCTCTCTCTCTCTCTCTCTCCCTCCCTCCCTCCCTCCCTCCCTCCCTCCCTTCTGCTTCCTGTTTGTGGAAGAAATGGAACCAGTCAGAGAGACCTAATTGCTTTCCACCTGAACCACGCTGCTTAGGCTGGGCTCTTTTGAAAATCACGTCATACGTGACAAAGGCCATCACAGGAGCTGGTAAGAACTGGGAGAGCATTACCTCAAGGATAGCCGAGAACTGACCAATCAAAAATATGTCCGTAGTATGCTTCATCTCCATACCCCAAGAACAGACAGGAACGGGCCACTCGAGAATATATACTCCTCTCCATACTTCATTTACGTAATGATATCATGCTTTCTGAATTTGCTGTTCTAAGTTAGATCCGGGTATACAAATCAGGTGAAAACTGGTGGTCCTGCGAGAGTGGCTATAAAAAGTCCTGCAATTTTTCCCACCCTCACTGCGTTGAGTGTGCTGAATGAGTTCTGTGCCTAGGCTCGTACTGTGCTTTGGAATAAACCTTGATTTTGCATCCAAGTCGGTGATCCCTGGTAGTCTCTCTGGGCCACAACATTTGTTTTATCAATATGTAAGCACTCACATCTTCTCCAGTGTCATATCGCCCTGCCTGATGCCAAGTTCCCCACTGTGTATACCATGAACTCTAACTTTCTGGAAATGTGAATCTCAAAGTAAATGTTTTCTTTTATAAGTTGTCTTCGTCGTGGTGTTTGTCACTGCAATCGTGAAGAAGGATGCTTAAAAGAAATCCCACACTAGCTCAGAATTGAGAATATGAGATGGTTATTTATTTAGGGGTAGACTCACAAATCAATATCCTCTGCTCGAAAGAATAGTAACCGGATCCCACAGCCGGAAAAGAGGCCGGCGGCATGCTTTACATGGGCATAAATAGTATAAGAGGCCATGTTCCAGTGGTCAGGTTTCTTAAAGGCTACTGGCTATAGAATTCCCTACCACACGATAGAAAGTAACTAAGACAACCAAAATTATCTAATTAGCAGTTTTGTATGATAGACAGAGTTAAGTGTTTCTGTACCTCATATAGAAGCAGTTGTGAGTACACTAAGATGAAAATGATATTCTTAATAATTAACTCAATATATGCTAAAACAGAAGAATAGTAGTGGTTAGTAGATGTTAGATCAGGCCATTGTTTTTAACATTTTCAGCTACCCTGCTTTACATTTGAAAAAGAAAGATGGACAAAGATCACACACAACATGAAATAAGTAAACAAACATAAGTATACAAGATCACATCTTATGACTGTAATTTTTTCCACATATATTAATCTGAAAATATTATAAGAAAATTGGTAATTTTGAAAATAAGCACATTTTCCCGGGTAAAGTGTCATACTAGTGTTTATATTTTTTCCACTTTTGAGATCAGAAACAGTAAGAACTTAGATGACATAGAAATGTAACATCTACTTCAGATGAGACTACAGAAGCTAAAAAGAAGCACCTAGAAACAAGTCACTCAGTGACCACGGGAAAAATTGAAAATGGTTACTTTTTTATCAATAGCATCTGCATATGCCAGGGGAGCTAACTAACATTTGATTATGAGAGAAAAACATCTCTGCTTTTTTTTTTGTAATCATGAACAGATAGTTACTGTGAAAATACAACATTGTGGGGAAAAGTGACTTTCCTTTGCCACAATGTTATTAATATTTGTTTGTTTATTTATTTATTTAATATGGAAGTTGCATTCAGTCCTTACTCAGTTATATTAAAGTATCTGGTGATAAAAATACTATTTCATTAATAAATTGTGTATTATGTAAACCCTACCATAAGAAAGAACATAAAAGATTATAAAGAGAATCTGAGTTGAGCTGTATTTTGTCTTCTTTGAGTAAACAGGGACCATGTGTATTTTCCAAATCATAAATGTTTGGCACATTAGGTCAAGGGAACATATGGACTCTTGCAGAATAAAGATTCTTATTTCATCCATTTTCTGCTGCCCTTAAGATGTTCATGCATTTATAAAATGATCAAAAGTAGAATTACTTTCTGGGATATCAGCAAAAAAGTATATATGGCATTTTCTGCAGAGAGGATGTGGGGTGAGGGGAACACTCATCCATTGTTGGTGGGAATGCAAACTCCTGCAGCCACTGTGGAAATCAGTGTGGCGGTTTCTCAGAAAACTGGGAGTCAACCTCCCTCAGGACCCAGCAATACCACTCTTGGGAATATACCCTAAAGATTCCCTAACATGCTACAAAAGCATTTGTTCAACTATGTTCATAGCTGCACTATTTGTAATAGCCAGATCATGGAAACAACCTAGGTGCCCCTCAATAGAAGAATGGTTAAAAAAGGTGTGGAACATATATACATTAGAGTTTTACTCGGCGGTAAAAAACAATGACATCTTGAATTTTGCATGCAAATGGATGGAAATAGAAAACGCTTTACTGAGTGAGGTAAGCCAGACCCAAAAAGAGGAACACGGTATGTATTCACTCATAAGTGGATTCTAACCATAATTAAAGGTCTTTGAGCCTGTTATTCGTGATCCTAGAGAAGCTAAATAAGAAGATGAACCTGATGAAGATTATTTAGCTATCCACCAGGAGGTAGGAAATATACATGAGTCCCAGGTAACCTCGGGTGCATGGGGGGGTGGGAGGGTCGATGGAGGGGGAGAGGACTAGAGAGAAGGGAGTAGGGGAGGAACGGGGAAAGCTTGGTGGCCGGGGATGGGGGGGAGGGAGGTAGGATGAATATGGTATCAGGGAACAATATATTTCAACTAAGGGAGCCATTTTAGGGTTTACAGGAGACTTGATTATATATGGGATCCCAGGTCCAAGGAGAAATCCCCCAGATTGCTCTCTGGACAGAGGAGAGGGTGCCTGAATCGGCCGTGGCCCATGACCATACTGATGTATATTTTGCTTATCACCATAGATCCTTCCTCTGGCGAAGGACGGCTTTGCAGTCGGAGGCCCACATTGGAGCAACGGATTGAGCCCCCCGAGGTCCGGAGGGGGAGCGGAAGGAGGAGGAACATGAAGGACGAAATCAATACTGCGAGGGATGCTGTCGCCCACTGATGCAGGGGAACGGATCTGATGGGAGTTTGCCTGGGCCAGCCGGACTGGGACTGAGCGAGGACGTGATCTAGCCAGATTCTCGGAGTTTGGCCGGATTCTCTGACTGTGGCTGGCCCGGGGTCTTTCTGAAGGGCCATTGACTATGACACTGGGACCTGTTTCCTCTGCATGTGCTGGATTTTGGGGATCCAGTCTGTTTGGACGCTCGCCTTCCTGGACCTGGAGGGAGGGGGAGGGAGCTGGAGCTTCCCACAGGGCAGGAAACCCTGACTGCCCTGGGGGAAGGAGGGGAGGGAGGGGGGGAGTGGGGGGAGTGGGAGGGTGTTGGGAGGGGGGGCGGAAATGGAAACTTTTATAATCTAATAAAATTTACTAAAAAAAAAAAAAAAAAGTATGTTAACCCACTCTGATATTCTTAATTCTTTCCTATTTCTGATGTAAGATAAACAGTTTAATTTGACACATGAAGTACCACGTATACTTACCAAATATTATCAAAATCTGAATGTATAAATTTTGAAAACTTTTATATTAGAGCTAATTACCTGTTTCAGAGGTACAATCTCAAGTCCTTCGAGGGATATAAGGGCTTTCCCTTGGAAAAGATGTAGTTCTTATATTCTTCTACTAACAGAAAGTTCACAGCCCCCTGGGGATTGTGGAAGAACCAGAATCATAAAACTTTAAGGAGAAAAAAAATCTAGGCAGGGATGATCAGAGCCAATAATCACCACAGAAGCTCTTAAAAATATGCTTAGTGTTTCTACCAGCAATTGGCTTTCCACGCGACCACCACAGTTAGGGAGCTGACTGTGGTGCTGGTGTTTCACTCAGTTGGTGTTTACAGTCATATACAAAAGAATTTGGTTGAACAAATATATGCGTCTGTTCTAATTCTTAGCATAAGTTATTAATTCATAGCACCTTCCTATATTTACATGTGCCCTATTGGGATATGAGACATCCTGCTCTAGAAATATTCCACAAAAGTAGAAGTGTCCATGAATTCTCAGAGGAACTAATAACTGTCTTAGTTGACATGACTTAATAAATACACTGTAAATCTACTACATATATGGAAAAAATCAGATGCATATATGAGCACACACAAACACACACACAATGAAACTAGTAACTTATCTCCAAATCACATGTAAATTCTCAAAATTACAAATACATAACTTTTAGCTGAATTCAATATGGTATTTACTTTGATTTTTATTAAGATATACCATAATGACTGAGTGGCAAAATTGTTATTAGGATTAACTAGAGAATTTTAAGAAATATTTTAAATCACAGTAGGAATAAAAACTATTTATTTTTAGGTAGAACCTATCACTTTTAGGCTATATCTTATCAATAATAGGAAAATATAATTAAAATTATATTATTAACTCAATCACATTCCACAGAGATTACAAAGAAAGTGCCATTTTGGAATATTGATTTTATTATGGAAAATTCTGTAGTCTTTTAGGGAATGAGAAACTAACAGATACCTCTCAGACTGGAAACCAAATTTTGAAATGAGATGATATAGGAGGATTAAGTGTGTAGAAATGGTACAAATATGAAAGAAAGCTAGCTGGAATCTGCAAGGATTTAATCAGATCTGGAACAACTTCCTTGTCACTACTGATAGAGCCTCATTATTTCAAATGAAACACAGAAGTGAAATATAATGTAATGCATCTTAGCTGCAGTACTAGAATGGAAGCTAAAAATAGTAAATAGAAAATCCTTGATGGTAGCATGAAAGGATAATGGAAGAGAACAACATGATTTTAAATGCTCATTAATGTTATTAAAGGTGAATTATGTTTCAAATACTCTCTTATGCTACTATGCCTAAATCTGAAGCCTCTCACATAGAATAAAATAATAAGCAATCATCAATGCCAAACAGTTATATTATCATCAAAGATCACTCAAATTCCCAAGAGATTTTAATTCACAGAAAAGGAAATGTTATTACAGAATATTAAGAGCAGCCATAAATCTCTACTTCCAAATTGGCATACAGCTTAGGTAATTAAATTTTAGAAGCAGATGTCTGCAGGAAACCAGAAATACAATATTCCTTGCATATTTGATAGTATTATTTTGAAATGAAGCTACTTTTTCTATAAGGTGGAGAATTATTATAAGTATTTGAAATGATTCTTCAAATAGAGTCATACATAGGAGTAACTGATGTGAAAATTGAATAGAATAGCATACTATCACAAAAATGAATTACTAATATTTCTCTATTGAGTCAAGTGGTAATAATAAAATAATTATAATTATAAATATCTATTGCAAAGATAATACTGATATTGGGAAAGTGAACATAAATATCCCAAATTATAATGACATAATCTAATTTTCTAAAATAACTTATTGATTGTAAATATCATTTGATAATTGAAATATTCTAGACTGTTGGATCATGTGAGGTCTTCCATACTAGCTTTTGAATAGCCATTTTATTATCTGGTTATTACTGTCCAGAGTAAGTTAACCAAGAAATTGACAACAGTCATTATTTTTATAGTTAATTAGCAATTTGACACATTGAAGTTAAGACTGTTGACTGTGGTGGTTAAAATATTATGCTTGTAATTCAAATGACTTTAGTTTTTCTCTTGTTGATTTAGAAAGAATTAGCCCCCAAAAGAGCAGAAATTAGAAACAAAAACAAAGCCAAAATGTTACAGACTTCTTGGGGTTGTGTGTAGAAATAATTCAATTATATGAATCAGAGACCTCTCATACTGGAACAGTAGTGCATGCCATTATTGTAACACTTAAGAGAATAAATTCAACAAAATATGACAACTTCAGAGACACCATTTTCCCCTTAGTATATTCTAGAAATTTCAGACCTCCACAGCATATTTAATATTTAATACAAGATACTTGTATTAAAATTGCAAAAAAATGAGAGGTTGTGATAGATAGATGATAGATAGATGATAGATAGATAGATAGATAGATAGATAGATAGATAGATAGATAGATGATAGACAAACCAAAAAAGAGGGAAAGAAAGAAAGGAAGGAAGGAAGGAAGGGAGGGAGGGAGGGAGGGAGAAAGAAAGAAAGAAAGAAAGAAAGCAAAAAGGAAGGGAAGAAGATGACCGACAGATAGATTGATAGGCTTAGTTCACTGCTCTTCTACATTGCATACTTTTTACTTAACATTATGTCACAATTTCTGAACACTTTTGAAGACTATAATCTCCTGTTATCTACATCTGGATATGAATCTGAATTCAGCCACACTTACATTTTAATGTGCTCATTGTTAATTCAAACAGTTAAATAAAGAGCATAGAAAAAATAAAGTACAGAAAAGGGGTGCCTTGAAGAGATTTATAAAAAGGTAAAAATATTAAGACTTACTTTTCCACTTCTCCACCAGGAAACTATTTGATCTCAAATGTATGTGTCAGGAAGAAATTTAATAGAAATAGCAGAAAAACTTCTCAAATCATAATAATGTATTTATTCTAGGATTTTAAAACAAATAAAAAGTTAAAAGAAAATAATCCTTAAAACCACAAGTATGCTGCTCAATTTAACTTTCATTTATGTTTCTAAACAATATTTTTAGTGCTCAAATAAATGTATAGTTTAACAAGTTTGTTTTTTATAAAAAATACTTTTTATTTTATGATTATGGGTAGTTTGTCTGAATGTATGTGCACCACATAAATACAGTTCTTGTGAATATCTGAAGTTAGACCATTTGAATGTTATTCAGATCACCTGAAATTATTAGATATCATAGGGTAGTGCAAATTAAATGTGCCTCCACTGGAAGAGCACCTAGTCCTCTTAAAACTGAGAAACCTCTCAAGTCACAACGAAATTCATATTTGTCATGGGTCCTTAGTAAATAATTAATCACAAGGTTACCATAAGACTCTCAAATTCATAATATATCAGTGCAAAAGCAAATGCTGTCTCATTTCTGAACATATACATCAAATTTGAACTAAAATGTCTTAGCTATTTCTCCAATGATACAGCTGAAGCTGGGCAAGGGGTAATTCTGAGAGAAGTTCACATGTATGTTATGTAGATTAAAAGTCACAAAGCCAACATGAATAAGTTGGAAGAAAGTTTTCCAATGCCCTTCTGTTAGAATTAAAACTAAAAACAGCAATAAAAAGTCATCCTTTCTCAGAAATGAGAAAGTGATGATTTTTTTCTTGCACTACAAATTTTGGAAATGACCAGGTCATTCTGTTTTCTGAAAGAGCTCAATGCATTAGTAAGCTGTTTACAGATGAATCCGTGAGAAAACACTTAGTGAAACACTTTATAGAAACTTATATTTAACCCTTCTTATAAATCAAGATGTAGCCCCATGTGGATTTATAAATGAAGGAAAATAAAGATTTCAAAGTAACCTATAAAGGGATTTATGTATCATAAATGTAAGACAAAATAAGTTTTAACTTTATGCCAGTGTTCTTGCTCCAGATTTCAAAGGAAGTCACCATAAAAGGACCAAATTCAGAAAAATCATGCATTATAAAATAGGTTTCTAATAGATTCCTTCACTATTTACCATAAGTAAGGGGGAGCATTTCGTTTTCTAGACACTAAAAATATTGGCCTCATTATATACCTGGATTTCTAAAACTTGCATAGTTGAAACGGATAATCTTAAGTATTCTGAAGGTTGTCTGGGCTATGCAATAAAACTAAACAAAATTCAAAAGGAGAAAAGATAGGGAAAAAAACAGGAGAGAGTAGGAGATGGGAGAAAGTGAGGGAAGGAGAGCAGAGAAGAGGAGAGTAGAGGAAAGGAGAGGAAGAAACTGAGCCGAGGAGAGAAAGTGATAGGTAGGAAGTAAAAGGAAGGAGTGTTTGTAGGCAGAAATTTCTGTCCTATTTGGTTTCACAGCCATCAGTCCCAAAGAAACACACTGAGCTCTACATTAATTATAAACTGGTTGACTTATTAGCTCAAGCTTCCTTTTAACTCTTATAACCTACATTAGCTCATAATTCTTGTCTGTGTTATCTGCATGACTTGGTACCTTTTGTCAGTGAGGCATTCTCATCTTGCTTCCTTTGTGTCTCGATGACTACTGCAATACTGAATCATTACTCTGTCCAGAATTCTCCTGCTGTCATTGCCCCACCTATGTATCCTGCCTGTTTGCCCTACCTATAAACTGCATGGCTACTGACCAGTCAGCAATTTATTAAAACAATACAATATAGTGAAAGGGTACAAGACCATTGTCCCACAGCACTTCCTCCTTTTTGTTTTCTCAAGACAAAAACTCTGAATCCAATCTCCTTTGTTTGCCTTTCCCCCCCCCCAGACCATTATCCATTAAAACTTGTAACTAACACTCTAAACAATGATGAATGTCCATAATCCATTTTCTGAGGGGAGTGTGGGCATAATTTTTCAAGCTACTTCTTGCTGATTGTAGCCATGGATAATCTTATGGGGACATAAAGAAAACTGAGAATTATGATCAAGTCCTGACTGGAGTATTCTGTGAGGCTTGATTCTCTCAGCCAGCAGTCTTTAAACAGTTTTAGATGTAGAACTTAGACATCTGGGCCATCTGTGCTTATCAGTGATTTTTCAGGGGCTCTTAATCAAACCTGATTTTTCTTAGTCCACAATGAATTCACAGCCTCTCATTTCCTGTGGAAACAAAAGCAAAAACTCTTCTCCACAGTAACATAAAATCAATGGCTTTTCAGAAAGACTCTGGGCCAGCCACATTCAGAGAATCCGGCCACATTCAGAGAATCTGGTTGGATCGCATCCTCATTCAGTCCAAGTCCAACTGGCCTTGGTAAACTCTCATTAGATCCGTCCCCTTGTATCAGTGGGTGATCGCAACCCTGATTTTCTTTTTCATTTTCTTCCTCCTTCTGCTCCTCATTTGGACCTTGGGGGGCTCAGTCGGGTGCTTCTATGTGGGTCTCCGTCTGTATCGCCATCCATCGGATGAAGGTTCCCTCTGGTCTTGCCTTCTTTGCTCACGTTCTCTTTCCTTCTGCTTCTCATAACGACACTGGGACTTGTTTCCTCTGCATATACTGGATTTTGGGGATCCAGTCTGTCTGGACACTCACCTTCCTGGGCCTGGAGGGAGGGGGGAGGAACTTGAACTTCCAACAGGGCAGGAAACCCTGACTGCTCTTAGGAATGGAGAGGGAGGAGGAGAGGGAGTGGGGGGAGTGGGAGGGTGTTGGGAGGAGGAGTGGAAATGGAAACTTTTATTTTATAATTTAATAAAATTACTTTCTAAAAAAAAATCTTCAGCAAAACAAAAAAAATAAAAAAAACAAAGTAACATAAAATCTTTTGACTTAAATTTTAAAGTCTTGACATTTTCAAAATATATATATGTTGGATTAATCCAGAAGCATTTATAATCAAATGTCTTTTAGCAATTGTTGCTCTTTCTTCAGCATTTGAAAAATTCAAAGACAACACAATAGCACAGAGTATCCATACATTCTGTGTATTTTTCATCTTTATGTGGCTCCTTTTTTAAACTCTATGTTTTATTTTGATTTTTAATTTTTGTTTTTTTATTCCATGAGTAGATGTGTATTTTCCCTGTTTCACAAACGCACCTGAGAAAACGCTGCTATCAATAAGTCATGCTTAACTCTATGCTTTTCTGTTTAGAATTATTTTCCAAACTCTCTCAGGCTTTATGTGGATGCAGTTATCCACGTGGGTGCATTTCTATTGTCTGAGGACTCTGTCCTGCCCAGTTCCCACAGTCGTTAAGGCCCAAAGAATCACATAGAGTTCTATGTTAGTTATAAGTTGATTGATTCATTAGCTCAGGCTTCTTATTAACTCTTATATCATATATTAGCGCAGTATTGGTATCTTCTTAGCCATGTGGCTCAGTACTTTATTTGGTGGGGCAGTCACAGAATCAAGATGATGCCTGAGATGATCAAGCCTAAAGGATACTCCAGTCAGGACTTGATCATAACTCTAAATTTTCTTTAGGTCCCCATAAGATTAACAGCACACCCAAACAGCAGGAAGTAGCCTGGAAAAAAAAAAAAACTATGCCCACATTCCAAAAAAATGTGCTATGGATGTTCTTGTTTTTTTTTTTTTTTTAAAAGAGGGGGAAGTGGTGGGAAACAATGATATGTATTATGTCAATTATATTTTCGATAAACACTAAACACTGATTGGCAAGTTGCCTAGCAAGAAGTATAGTCAGGACAACCAGATAGGAAGTAGAGGTGGGTCAATGAGAGCAGGAGATTTCTGGAAAGAGATCTGAGGTCATCCTGTCCCAGCCACAGAAGAAGCAAGATATGACTGCTCCATCGAATAAGGTACTGAGCCACATGGCTAACATAGAGAAGAACAATGGGCCAATATGAGTTATAAGAGTTAATAAGAAGTCTGAGATATGAGGCCAATCAGTTTATACTTGATGTAGACCTCTGTGTGTTTTTCTTCTGACTAAATGGCTGGGGGACCAGACAGGACAGAAAGCTCAGTCAACAATTAAGACATTCAGAAAAAAATTTAATTACAAATATATTTGATAAAAATTACAAGTTTAGAGAAATCAAGTGAACCCTGGGTCAATAACGATTACTGTGCAACGTTTGGAAAGTAGGAAGACTGAAAAATAATCATGAAGCACCAGTTTTCTTAGAATAGTCATAGGGCACAGAACATTCAGGACAAGAGTGAGCTTGTAGCAAAAATAACAGCATACAAACATGACCTCCATTTACTTATTCATGGAAAAAGTCATCAGCAATTCATCCAGCATGAGGTATTTAAGAATATTAATAAACCTTTAAATATATAGGTTACACATGTATGATACTCAATGAGAGTTTCTTAAGTGAGTATATTCCTTCATCCAAACAAAAATTTCAACTCTCAGAGCTACTAGTGAGGTTTATATGGAAGTCCATTTATAAACACACCATTTTTCTTAAAGTGAGAGACTTTAGGTTCAATAAATAACATTATTTTTAAAACTGCAATTTAGATGATGATTTGTGACTACATCATTTGAAAATGTTAAATAAAGGGGGGGGGGCTGACTGAGAAGCCATTGATAAAGGCACAGGGGCTTGTTTCTACTGCATGTATTGGCTTTTTGGGACCCTAGTCTATTCAGATGCACAGCTTCCAAGGCCTGTATGTAGGGGGGAGGACCTTGGTCTTCCCACAGGGCAGGCTTACCTGCCCTTTCTCAAGCAGGGAGGGGGAGAGAGGAGGGTGATTGTGAGAGCACAAGGTGAATGGGAGGAGTGAAGGAAGTGTAAATTTTTGAATAGAAAAAAAATACTATTAGGCAAACTAGTTCTGATTTTGACATAGTAAAAAAAAAGCAGAAAATACATTTAAAATTAATAAGTGAAACAAATAAGTACTTCATCCATTTACATTATGGAATTCGTATTAATGACATTTTTTTTCAGTGACTAACTACTAAGAAAAATCAATTTAAGTGAGGAGTTGCTTTATTCATTCACAGTTTCAGTGGATTTGGCTCATGATTACTTTGTCCCAGATCCTTGAAGAAAATATAGTGTTTGTGAAAGTCTGTGGGAGTCGTGCTTGCTAGCGTTTTTTTTTTTTTTTTAAAAAAAAAAACATGGTACCTACAAATCTGGATATGTCTTCAGGGTTGATCTTTAAGGCATTGAATATTCAGTTGATGAGCTTTTCTTTGAGGAAGACTGTTTCTCCCACTTTCGGTATTCCTTAGTACACTCAAGTTCTTGGTGTAGGATTGAAACTTCATAGTCTATCCCCTGCATATATTAGAATATCTAGCATTGCCTATGTTCAGCTCATGTTTAGATAGTCAAGTTTGTGAAACATTATACACACTCAGCAAGGTATATTTATTAATATAAATGTATATGCTTATACAAATATACAAGTAACAACAAATTTCAAAGGGACCATTACTTTGAAAGAGTGCCTAAAAAAGAATATAGGAAAAGCTGATGAGAGGAAAGGGAAGAAAGGAAAGATTTAATTATATTATAATATCAAAAATTAAAGAAATACCTTTTTAATGAAAAAGTTGCATAAAACAAAGACAATAAATTAGCATAATGCTGGTTTATCAAGGGGAAAACATATAGCCATAGAGTATTTGTAAAAATGGAGCATACTGCTTATCTTTCTGCTTTTTAGTACTTAACAGTCCCAAAACATAAAATACAGTATGATTTTATGAGATAATTATTCAGTGCAATGCTAAATATCACAATGGCACCAAAATATCTTCATGAATGGTATATAAATGTAAGTTACAAACTAAGATTATAAAAAGTCAAATTAATGAGTCCTGGAAGATGATATTTCATACAACATTTAAAAACAAATATAAAATTTTTTTAAAGATATCCATTATAATATCACACATATATAATCTCAATTATTAATGTTTGACAAACTTATATCCAGTTTGATCTTCAGTGTAAGCTATTTCGTACAACAGGGAGCTAAAGTTGAGGTTTGACATAAGAACACGAGAATGTTTATTGAGTACAGAAAATGACTTAAGTTTGACACATAATGAGAGAGGGAGAGAGGGAGGGAGACCTGAGAGGGAAAGAGAGAGAGAAGGAGAGAAAGAGAAAGAGGCAGACTTAAACACATAATAGCCATGATACTTAAGTGTGAGAAAAATGAAAATACTCAGTATAGGAAAAAGATATGCAGGCTAACTTCCTTTTCTTTATAGGATGTTGTATCTGTGATAATCTTTAAAATCTGCTTTTTTATTTAAGTGTGGCTAATCTTTTATGAAAATACACTCCAAAACATATCCAGAGGTGTATCTCCTGGGTAATTGTCAATATTGTAAAGTTGGTTATCAAAACCAACCAACACAGGGATTATTTAGTTGCAAAGGAACAGGAGTTATAAATTGAAAAAAGGTATAATGACAAATATAAGAAGAAAATGTGGAAATTCATTATACATACAGAGGGCTAGCTTCTGTCTCCCATGTTGAACTGAGTGTTAAGGACAGAAACATACTATTGCTATGCCATTTCAGATGTATACTGATCATGGATTCTGAAATATTTAACTGTTAAACACTCATTTATCACAATTTATAGTTGTAATTTCCCTGACAAATATAACTTTAAAAAGGTGGGAAATTATTTGTACATGTGTCTGTGTGTGTATGTGTGTGTATGAGAGAGAAACAGAGACAGAGACACAGAGGCAGTGAGAGAGAGACAGAGACACAGAGGCAGAGAAAAATAGAGACAGAGTATGAGTGAGATATTACAGTGAGGGACATGGAAGTTTTCATCATTAATAAATTTTGAGAAGCCTTTAAAATCATTTGATGGTAATAATTTATATTTACATTTTTGATTTTATTATAAATTGGTTTTGTACCAATTTTCAATTTACAAAATGTCCCACACTATTAATTGAAATATAAAGCTTGGGTATAATTTCAGAACAAAACAGTAGCATTTAATTGCACATATATGTGTAGTTATATATATATACATACGTAAAATAAAATTTTCTATATTTTACTAAGGCAACATTAGATACACAAATTACGAATTACAAGTTTCAATATATGATCAAATACAAACATATGACTTTTACTTTATCCCTTCACTAATTTTTATTGGCATTTTACAAATCTTCACTCTATGATCTCTGTATCATATGGTATTGTTCCACCAAACCAACCTTTGTTGCTAGGGATGCAGTGTCTTGCCATCATGTTCTGCCTAGCCACAACACAGTCTGGCAAACTGCTACTGTCACATGTCTCATTTCATAAAATCCAGATTGTCTTCCCTTTCAATTAAGCAGAGAAATAGAGACTGAGTAACACTAAGTTGTAAACGTGAAGAGTTAAGAACTTCCAATGAAATGGCTCATTTCCACAGAAATAACATATTCCTGTGTCTGGCTTATCACTTTCAAATATGGAAAAAGTGAATTTACTTATCCCTGGGAAGTCTACACATCACAGCACTTTATACAGTCCAGAGCCCTCATGGTTCTATTTTGCAGACATTCCACATGTGCATATGCCCTATGAAATCTACTATATGTGGTTGCTTTCATTGCTATCGAGATGCATATAAAATCTGCCTTGAAAGTCAACTGGGCAAAAATTACAACACAAAGTCCAGTTGTCATTACTGACAACACAAAGGAATGGCCATTTTCATATTTAAATAGTCTGAAATAGTCTTCACATCTACTGGAGGGTTTAAGAACAAACATGTAACTGAACAATAAAGAAATAAACACGAAGGTCTCCAGTCCAGTAACATTAAAAATATATTAAAGGACTTGTTCAATCAGTATTAAAGATTATTTAACCTGGATCATTAATATCTCCTTTGCTCCCATTTCCAACTGCTACAGATAAAAATCTTTTTAGTCAATCTAGTTCAATGTTCTTCACCGAAATAGATAAGCTTTTTGTGTCAAAACATTTAATTATAAAATTGTTCATGTTAGTTAAGAAGTAAATCATTTAAATGGTAAAAAAGATTAAATGTAATCTTGAAAGAAAAATGCTTACTGATAAAAAGGAGAGAAACTTACAGTCAAAGAAAGAAAGTAATTTGTCATTTGAAGATAGTTAATGAGCTTCAGCTACTCTTTGATGATGAGAAAGAGTATAATATACACAAAAATGCTTTAATGAAGTATCAAATTATAATGGATAATGAGATTCTTTTTTTAGTATATGCAATTAGTAATTGTTGAAATTCTCTATTTCATTCTAATCATAAATTTGTTGATGACACATGTAAAGCTATTCTCACTAAAAGTGATAAGTTCTGAATCCAGATCAAAAGATAAGATGAACATGTTTTTGCTGCTTTAATTTTTCATTCAGAGAGATTAAGTTAATAAATGGTTGGCATTCAGCCTTTCAGAAAGGTTTCCGTTACTACAATTTCATTATAAAAATATTGAAATTACCTGCAGCAATTTATTTTTTAAGTGAAGGACTGAAGGTTTGCAATGTAATTTTTAGGGAAAGAGGTCAGGGCACTATGTTGGTATTGTTAAATAGACTAGTATTTTGAGATGAACTGCTAAGAAGGTGTGAAACTGAATATTCTATCAGAAACAATGGAGGAAGATTTTTTGATGTATTCTTGGATTCGATTTGCCAGTATTCCAATTGAGAATTTTTGTGTAAGTGAACACCAGGGAGAATGGGCTGTCATTCTCTTTCTTAGATGAGCCTTTGTGTGGTTTGGATATCGGAATTGGGTATTGGGAACTGAACTTGTGTCCTCTGGAAGAAAATAAAATTAATCACTTAACCAAATATCCAACTGCAATGATAGCTAATGAAAAATATAATTTAAATATTACTCAGTTTTGTAAAATTATTCATAAGTTGGTGTGGGACAATGGTTTATATTCTGTCGTTTATATTTTAAATAAACGGTGATTGATCAGTAGCCAGGCAGGAAGTATAGGCGGGACAACCAGACAGGAAGTAGAGGTGGGTTGAAGAAAACAGGAGAATTCTGGAAAGAGGAAAGTTTTTTCTGCAGTTTTTTCCTTGCTATAGAAGAAGCAAGAAGTGACTATCCCGCTGAATAAGATACCAAGCTAGGTGGTTAACACAGGTAAGAATAATGGGCTACTTACTATAAGAGTTATAAGTTATAGTTATAAGAGTTAATAAGAAGCCTGAGTTAATGGGTCAATCAGTTTATGACTAATGTAGACCTCTGTGTGATTTCTTTGGGACTTAATGACTGCAAGAACCAGGCAGGACAGAAAACTCAGACAACAAGAAGGGAAAAAGCAATTTATCTCCTTTGTTTTAGATATCATGAATTAGGTAATTTGAGAATGGATTCAAACAGAAGTTAAGCACAACTTTATTATAAATTAAAAGAAAACCTTCAAGGGAATCAAGATGTAATCTTACCTATTTGAAAAATAGATAAGTGGAGGTAGGGGCTATGTTGTACCATTCAAGTATATATTGAGGTTAAACACAGACAAGCAGCCACAGAGCACAGAGGCAGGCTTTGGAAAAACAAAGTACCAAATGTAGGAGAAAAAAAAACATAGTGCACAAGAAAACAGTTATTAAAGAAAGAAAAAAGTTATTCTTTTTTGAAAAATTTGGTAAAGTGGGACAATTTAATGAAGCTACAAGGCCAGACCAAGATTAACTACTGCAATGGTAGCAGGATTTCTGGGAAGGGAAATACAGCATCACACAAACAGACTAATAATTTCACCTATCTTTAGCTCAGTTTAAAATAAAACTGTAAGTCTAGGGGTGGGCTCCTTAACCAAGTGTTTAAATCAATCACCTCAAATATCAGGTTTTGATTGTATTTTCTTGACAACCAAACCAGAAATTGTATTTTCTTGACAGAGGGAGGTTTTCATTAATGGGCCTTTATTGCTGAGATGATATAATCATGTGTCACGTGCACATACTAAGGATATTGAGGAAGATGCCAATCTTACAAATATGTTAATGAAGAGGTAAATGAAGATGCTTTCCAAAAGAAACATATTTTGCTTTATATTTATATTAATGTAGATGTGTATTACTGCAGTATTATAGCTCCTGCTATAGACATTATGCCTATGTAGCAGTGGTTTGGGCCGACATTGATAGCAATTCACTTAGAAAGCTATTATTCTAATATTGATATAATGTAGAGAAAAAAAAGATGAGATAAATGCAGCATAACATTGAGCTTTACATTATAAATATATATGTATATATTAAACATATAATTCTTTTGTAATATCATTTGTCAATTTGAATTTTTAACCACTGATTTTATATATATATATATATATATATATATATATATATATATATATATATATATATGTCTGTATATATATGTATTATGTAAACACAAACATTTACATAATTTTGATCCTGAAATGTCAAGCCGTGGAAACATAAATAATGTTCATAGAATAAGAATGAACAAACTGCTGTTTATGCAGACAGTGGAGTTTTTATATTGTTAAAAGACATGCTCTTCCAAATCATGACAAAAGATATTTTACTATTTCTTTAATAAAATAAAACACTGCAACCTGAAAGGGTTGGATAATGTGTGCTTTCAACATATAATTCTTGGAGGCACAAAAAATGAAAAAATTAATATTTATCCATCTATTATTTATCAATCAATTTATCATCTATCTACTCTCTCTCTCTCTCTCTCTATATATATATATATATATATATTCAACATTTTTGCAACCATTTATGAAACAGGGAAGGTACACACCTACTCATGGAACATGAGACAAAAGCACAACTTTTGTGAATCTCTTCTCTTCTTCCACCAAGTAAATGCTGGTTGTACATCTCAGGTAGCTAGGCATCAAACACTCTGGGCTATCTCATCTAATCCACTCATCTAACCCAAATGAAAACTATTTGCAATAAAACCCTTGTGAGATGACTACAGTATAAGAATGTATATTTTAAGAAATATGAGTTCCTTAGAACACTAGCCTATATCCTGATGATCCCTTATTATTTTTCCAACAAACAAGAAATTTTATAAAATCCCTTTAGGAGATGAAATTTCAGTTCATATTGACATTAAATGTTAACTTTTAAAAGAACAGTTTATGGCTGAGTGCATGGTAGTACCTCAATAATCAATTTAAGAGTTTTAGAGAAAAAAATTCTGAGAAGGTAGAAAATAAATGTTTTTTATTATTCTTCCTACTCAAGATAACAGGTCAACTTCTCAGTGTATTTAGCTTGTTATTCTAAACTACAAATTTATTCTACAATCTCCTGAGTCAGTTTTTAAAGGTAAAATTCTTTCATGTGTCAATCTTATTTTCTAATGAACAGTCAAATTATTAAAATTAACTCAATTTAAGGACAACTTAATTGCACTGGGTTTAAGCTTTAAAATATTTTGGATCCAAATGTTATATGAAATTTTGAAATTAATATAAACCTAGTAATAAAAACAGCAATGATAAAAACATGTATTTCCATTCTGTTGTAAAACACAAAGCACAGCTCTAAGTTCTAGAGGAATAAAAATTAATTTGATATGAGATATATGTGAATGAGAATAACATAGGAACATGGAATTGGGTTACACTAAATAACATATACCACCATGAAAGGGTTTATAAGAGATTTTAGAATTATAGTACAAATGAAAGTGATATATCCAGATGTATGCCTACCTAGGTGATCATATCTGTAAAGCTGCAGGTAGTAGAGAGAATAAATCACGTTGTCAGTTTCAGGTGTCATCACAGAATGTTCTCGGCTTTGAGGTTAGTGGGAAGTAATTCATTAAGCTTAGCAGTTCACTCATAAAATTTCACTAAAGGCATTTTGTTGGACACTGAGGTTGGTAGCAAATTTTAATACAGGAAAATAAAACCAATTCTATGTATTTGGTTCTCATGCAATATTCCATTTTCAACAACCATTGGCCTTTAGGCAATCACCCCATTTGTAGAAATACTACCTATTGAAATAACTATTTTAGTGTGCCCCAATAAAAAGCAAACAAACTAACTAACTAGCAAACATGTAAGACATTTCAGCCCAATTGAGTTTTCTTATATTGTTTAGTTCAGAAAGCAATTAGGCAAAAAAATATGTTGAAATAATTAGATATAATTTCCCAGGGTATCATATAACATTTAATCATATGAGAATAATTCATATTGCAGACATCAAATTCTGTTGGGAATGAACAAACACAGTCATTTCAGAAATTGCTTATTGAAGAGTAAAATAGCACTGTCATTTTGGAGGTAAATTTTGGACTTTCATCAGGAAACTAAACATACTCTTACCACAAGATCTAGAAGTCACCTCACTTGAAGTTTTGTAAGAGAACAATAAAAATATCTCCACTTAAAAACTTGCACACATAAGTTTCCATAACCTTGATCCAGAACTTTTAAGCTGTGGAAGCATAGATGATGTCCATAGACAAGAATGGACCAACTGCTGTATATTCAGACAGTGAACTCTTTACAGTCTATAAGAAAATGAGCTTCCAAACCATGAAAAGAGATACTCTAAGATTTATTTTATAGATCACTGCAACCTGAAAGGGCTAGATAATGTGTGATACCAACATATAACACTTGGAGACACACAAAAAATGAAAAAGAAACATATATATCACTGGTTATCAAGATTTAAGAGATATGATGGGATGAACTGGCAAAGCACATAGTAATTTTAAGAAAGTGGAACATTTCAGAATGATGGGTATATGTGACTCTTCTCTGTCCAAATCAACATAATGCAAACCAAGGCAGAACTCTAATATGAACTATGAAGTGTATAGGATTTCTCAGTATAGGATTATAAATTATAAAAATGTACCCCTCTTGTGGATAATGTCCTATAGTTAATTTAATGTTTGGGGATCCTGGAACCCTTCCTCTTAATTTTGGCATTTCTCTACAGTTAAATTTAGAAGTCAAGGAACCTCCTTTAAATCAGTGATGTTAACATCCTTACTGTTACAGATGATCCGAAATATTTAGTAAATAAACTTTCTTTTTTTAATGTTTTAATTCTTCACTGCAGACCCTTTAATCAGCTCTTGGTGGAGCAAGTGCTCTAGCATACTTAAATATTAAATTTAGTCTTCCCTTCCTTGAAATAAAAATGAATCACCTCAGACTGCTGCAATTGCAAGGTCTCTTTTCTCCAGGATGTGGGAATATCTCTTTAATATGGAGACATGCATATCTATTGTCTATCTTCTATTGAGGGACAGGATTTGAACCTTAACCAGAGCCTGCTTTAAATTCTAAAATTACTGCAGGGCATGAAGGAATTGACAACATTACTTCTGGGTGGGTGCAGTCACTAAGGAACACAAATAGCTTAATGGGTTTTCCATCTTCAGTTCTTAAAACAACTCTTTTGTCTTTCATTACTAGAGTTCACAGTTCTGATTTTTTTCCTTTTTAAATGTATACAGTTTAGCTCTTGCCTTTGTTTTCATATTTTATTAAATTATTATATGCATGCATGTACAGAATCATAGCCTATTATATTGACATAAATACAGATATTGGACAGTTTGTCACTGAATTAAGAAAAGGCAGAATCAAGAACAAAAAACTCATTCATGGGAAATATTGCTCAATGGTCACATGAACTTGCTGCTCTTAAATAGGATCTAGGTTCCTTTCCTAGTTTTCATGTGGTGGTTAAGAACTGCCTATAAATCCAGTTCCAAGAGATCTGGGGAACTTCTGAACTCAACATGCAACAGACTTTGATTTGGTGTGCATGCCTACGTACAAGAACCACACATACACTTCCTATAGAAATAAATAAATATTTAAAGATATTTAGGTAATGTATGTTGCTCTTAATATGGAAGGCTTGGATAAATATCACAATGAATAATTAAAAAGAAAGGAAAATAGACACAATAACAAAAATATGTGATAATTTTGTCTAGAAGTACAGAATAGAAATTTTCAGATCATGTAAAACATAAGTCAGTTATGCATGTGAAAGAACTGACTTCTTCTGCATGTTATTTCTTTGTATATGACATACAAAGAAAGGAATTCTAAAAGATATCATTTTTGAAATTGTCAGCCTAAAAAAGGAAAAGCTTAGTAATTTCTAAGAGTGAATAATTAGTACTTTCAAGGCTCATTAATGAACCAGATTCATCAAGTTCTGGTCCTACCATATGTAGTGTGTGTATGTGTGTGTGTGTGTGTGTGTGTGTGTGTGTGTGTGTGTGCATGTGTGTGTGTATGTAGGTGTATGTGAGTGTGTACACACATGTGCTGCAGGAACAAACCAAAACAAGTTCTACAACTGTCAATGTTGTCTTTATTACATTTTTTGTTCCGTTCTTAAGAGTACTCCAGCTAGAATTGTTTTACGTGGTAAATCATTTTACAGTGAATTTCAACTTGATGATAATTTCCTTCAAATAATTTTTGCTTCGTATATTTGAGATCTTATATCCTGTCCTTATCTTGTAGCTAATAATCAATTTCCTAATGATATTTTGCCTTGACTTTGTACTTTATTATAGAGATTTACAGTGATTTAACTCTTGAGGGAAAATGTATTCATAAAATTATTTCATATATTTGAAAACTATAAAACACATTGATCTATATTTTAAAAATATCTAATAAATCATTTGAATAAGCAAATACCTTAGTAAGTTCTAACTAAGTAAATCTTAGGGAACGCTAACCCTCATTCTATTAGCAAATATTCACATCCTTATCTTCGGTAAGTAAAATCTCTCAGGCGATTCTGAGAAAAGAATATTTTTAACTCTAATGGAAGAGGAATTCTAAAAACTATAGAAAAAAAAACCAGACGCACTAATTTTACAAAGGCACAGCCATGAGTCCACATTAATAACACAAGGCACAGAAGCAGAGCATTCTACCTGAGGTTGCTGAAAATCAAGGACTTCATTAGAGTCCATTTAAAACTGCCTGGGGATGAATTGCTATTAATGTTTGCTACCTTAACAGGATGGAATTTACATATTTTCAATGTCAATTATGTAAGAAGCATACTTAATTTTAGCCAAAAAGCCAATTAAAACCTTTCCTCTTTTGAGAAAAAAATAAAGCAAATGAGGGTCAACAATAAAAAGGAATTTAAGTAGGGTCACAGAATCAGCACAAAATAAAAATATATTTTGAATCTGGAGTGAATTCTAAAGCAGCCAGCATTCTAAAACTCTGACCTCTCTTCCCACGTAAGGAGTCTTATGTGGCATATTTCATTCTTAAGAGATTCACTTATTGTGTGAGTACTAATGTGGCATGCTAAGATGTAGACATAAATGTTAGAAAATTATAGATGCAGACACTGTTACTGCTGGGCAAAAATGATTCACTTTGGTCTTTATAATAGGAACAATAAACAATATCAGAATTGAGGAAAGTGGAGACACAGAGATACACCAGTGTCTGCAGTCTTCCCCTCACCTCTATGGAGGGGATGATTTATATCCAATGTTATTTTTTTCAACTGAGTAATCAATTATTCTACATACCCCACATTTTATGACATAATTCTTTGGGAGAAATTACACTTTTATAAAATTTTTCAATTTAATTTTAAAACTGGTTTCAAATTTTAGGGCTTACATCTTTGTAGCATGAATAATAAACCCAGTGACCGATACTGGGGTTCAAACTGTAACAGCAGAGAAACAAAGCAGCCAAGCCACTAAAGAGCTCTTAACTCCATGAAAGCTTCAGACAAAAAGAATAGAGTTCTTATCTCATCTTGCCTTAGATTCCTCTCTAGTGCTGTGATTAAATGTGTACACAGCCACTGCCAAGCCACTATGACTAGCTAGTGTCGTTACTGGTAATAAAGATGTGTGCCACCATTGTCTGGTCTGTCTGTCTGACCAGTGTGACTAGCTTCTCATTCTGATCTTCAGGCAAGTTTTATTTTTAAAACACAAACAAAACATTAGTATTGCTCTTTATTTTTACACCTCTATCCCCTTCTGGGTTCCCCCTACTCTCTTTTCAAATCATGGCCTCTTCTTATACTAATTAATTAAATCATTTTTAAAATTTTTTTCTCATTTTACATACCGATCCAAGTTCCCACTCCCTTCCCTCTTCCCGCTTTTCCCACCTTTTCCCCCACCCCACTCACATCCATTCTTCAGAGAGGGAAAGGCTTCCTTTCCATGGGAAGTAAGCAAAGTCTAGCACATCCCTTCAAGACAGGATCAAGGACCTCCCTACTATATCTAGGCTGATCAAGGTATTCCTCCAAAGAGAATGAGTTCCAAAAAGTCAGTTCAAGCAGTATGGATAAATCCTGGTTCCACTGCCAGGGGCCCAACAGTCTGCCCCAGCTATACAACTGTTACCCACATGCAGAGGGCCTAGTTTGGTCCTATGCTGGTTCCTCTGCTGTCAGTTTAGGAGTCAGTGAGCTCAGGTGAGCTGTTTCAGTGGGTATCTCCATCATGGTCTTGATCCCTTTGCTTATATTATTGCTCCTCTCTCTCACCCTCTGGAATTTGGGAAGTCAATGCAGTGCTTCACTGTGGATCTCTGCGTTCACTTCCATCAATTGGGGATGAAGGTTTCATGAAGACAATTGAGTTGGTCTTCAATTTGGCTACAGGGGAAGGTCAGATCAGGCTTTGGCTCTTAGATAGGTTCATGCCCGTGGGTTCCTGGGATTTTCCATAAAGTCAGGTTTCACTCTAGCCCCATAGTGGCTCCCACAATCAAGATATCTCTTTCATTGCTCTCTTTCTCTTTCCTTGCCCCATGTTAATCATTCCTCAAGTTCTCCCTCTACCCTTTTTCTGATCTTCTCCCCTTTGACTTTCTTTTCTCCTCCCACCCCCATGCTCCCAATTCTCTCAAGAGATCTTGTCTATTTCCCCTTTTCAGAGAGATACATATATGTTTCTCTTAGGGTACTCACTGTTACCTAGATTCTTTGTGGTCATGGACTATAGACTGATTATCCACTTAAGAGTGAGCACTTACTATGTTCCTCTTTCCGTGTGTGTTACCTTACTCAGAATGGCTTTTCCTAGTTCTACCCATTTTCATGAAAATCTCAGGATGTCATTGTTTTTACTGCTGAGTAGTACTCCATTGGTCATTGCTTAAATGTGCTATATTTTCTTTATCTTTTGCTGAGGGGCATCTAGATTTTTTTCCAGGTTCCGACTATTATGAATAATGCTGGTATTAATATAGTTGAACAAATGTCTTTGTAGTATGATAGAGCATTCTTTGTGTATATGCCCAAAAATAATATTGCCAGGTCTTATAATAGGTTGATTCTCAATTTTCTGAAATATCACCTTATTGATTTCCAAAGTGATTGTAAAGTCTTTACTCCACCAGCAATGCAAAAGTGTTCCCCTTATTCAGGATACTCTCCAATATAAGCTACCATTGGTGTTTTTTATCTTTGCCATTCTGACTAATATATGATGGAATCTCAGAGTCATTTCAATTTAAATTTCCCTGATGGTTAAGGATATTGAGCAGTTCTTTAAGTGTTTTTTGTTTGTTTGTTTGGTTGCTTTTTTTGTTTTTGTTTGTTTGTTTGTTTGTTTTTTGCCATTTGAGAATCTTCTTTGATAATTCTCTGTTTAGATCTGTACCCCATTTTTAAATTGAATTATTTGATAATTTGATGTCTAGTCTCTTGAGTTCTTTATATATTTTGGAAATCCATCCTGTGTCTGATGTGGGGTTTCAAGATCTTTTCTTACATACACAAATACTCACATACATACCTACTCAGTTAATTTAGTGTTAAGGGCTGACGACTTGAAATGGATACCTTATTGAGAGACTCAGGAGCATTGACACTGGGTAAAACTGTTTATCCCCTTTTCAGCAGCCATTGGCTGCCTGTAGTTCTTCACCCAGGTATGGGTAGAGCATTATGCAATCCCCCCCCCCGTTTGCACACACATATAAACTGATGTTATCATGAAGAACTTGGTGAAGCAACTATATAGTTGAGGATTCATGGCTGCAGCTTTGTTATCATGTCTAACAGACAATATTTCCCAGAAGACATCCTGGTTCTCTGGGTCTTTTAACCACTTCACTCTTTCTTCGATGGCTTTTCCTTAGTGATTGTTATAAATACTAAGTGTTTATTGATTAAATATTAGTGTAACATATCAATAACAGTGCTTATCACACACTGATATATAAATTTTTTTCATATGCTTCTTTATCACATGAACCTGTCAAAGGAGGTGAGAGAAACTCAAAAGAATAAGTGTCTTGAAAAATCAGTATTCAGATTCTATGTGATAAAGGGAATTAGAATGGATGTATTAATGAGACTTACATTTTCTGCAATTGTTACAATAAAAGAAATAGGTAATGAAAATATTGTAGCTAGTATTTGAGTTAATTTAGAATAATTAAATTAAAAAGTGAAATTAATAAATTTATTACTGCATATGCCAAGAAGAGCCATATTTTATACCGGTAAAATAAAATGATTGATTTCCTAATTTATTGCTCTTCTTGATTCTTAAACCAAATGCAGAAATAAAGACTCAGTGAGTGATGAGTTCCGGATAGTTTAAGTGAAAAGGATGTAGTTTGAGTTGAATGAAAATATAAAAATGAACTGGAGGCATGACAATTCCTATCAGAAAGATAATTTTGATTTGAAATAAATATGCCTGCAGTATCTACATTAAAAAGAGTAGCAACTTGTGAACTTAATTATCAAAACTTTGGCTTAAAAAGAAAATGCACAGCATCTAATGTTTTTAAGTGGTTAGCTTATACTTTCTATGAAATCTGAGTTAAAGAAATTAACATGTTGCTTGTGTGAAGCTGTGATCATATCTGAGAAACCCAACTTTGATTTTTAAAAGAACTGAAAATAATTTCATTCTTTCATCCATTGGCTCACAAATAAGTATGATTTACGAAATTTTAGCAATACATTGAGACAAGATTAGAGGATTTATAGTGATCCTATAAAATATAGTCTGTACCAAAGAGGAGAATTTGGTCTTCAAAACAGGGATAGTCATACAACTACTTGTAAATGTGATGATAGGAAGGCAAGGATTTTACACAAGATCACATAAATGATTTTAGCTTGTATTTGGGGAAATTATATGTTTTATTGGGAGCTTAAAATATAAACTGAGGACAGATTGAACATTACAGTGATGAGAGCCTGCAGAAAGTGCCGAGCAGAGTAGAAGAGTTGTGTAAAAACTCTCAGCTGGGAAGAGAGAGCTCACAAGCCTCACATATAGGAGCTAATCATTTCATGATGCTATAGCCACTCTTGTTTCTGTTTGGATAAAAATATTTTTCAATCACATATTATCTAATATATAGTGAGAATAACTGAAAATAATTTATTTAAATACATTAAAATCATGCTAGCATTTAGTATTGTGCATTCATAAAGTCTTTTATTTTGTCTGGCTCTTTTCTGCAGGGAAAAGTGTACACTGGACAGTTGTCTGACTAAAGTAGAGTTCAAATTCTCAATTTATAATAGGTCTGAATTCTGGATGCTTATTACATTATTATTAAAATAACTAGTTGTGAATATTTCTTGCCTTTTTATCCTGAAAAGTCTATAGAAAGGAAAGTAGCAAGAATATTTCTGTTTCTTCAAGGAATCACTAGACAGAGATTCTTTCTTAGAATGGATGAATTTTGTTAATTACTGACTTGTAAGCATTTACTAAAGGTATATACATATAATATACATAGAAAGATTTTGTAGAAATATATGCTTCGATGATATTTAAAAATATAGAGTCCAGATCAGAGGCAAGTATAGTGTCCAGTGAAACAAAAAATTCAAAATAGAAATAAATTAGCAGGCATTGCCACATTAGCAGCAAAACAAATGCCATCTTGAGATTACTATGAGAAAAATATCTGTAGTAGAAATGAGAGTTATAATAGTAGTGAGAGCATTGCCTCCTGTATAGTGAAATGGAAAGAGAGGAAGGATCAATGGGCATAAACTGTACAGAATTTAAGAAGACTTTTTAAGAAGTTTGTAAGAGAGTGGTAACATAACAGTAACTATGGCAAAATCCACTCTAATTTGAGTGACTTGCACAAGGGTATATTGTTACATTTCTTGAATACTAAATATTTAAATCATAGAATTAATAAAATGCGGGGATTTAAAAGTGCGTTAGTGTTTAAAGACAATTACTACCTGTGCAGAGAACTGAATATTCACATAGTGGTTCAGAACTGTTAGGCCTTTCATGTTCAGGGGATCTAATCCTCTTCAAGCCTCAAAAATCACCAAGGACACACATAGTGAATATGCATACATATATACACATACATATAAGTAAACGCTAATATACATGAAGTGAAATTTAAAACTAATGAAACTTAGTGGGTTAGCTAATTTTAAACAAAAGTGACTAAGTATACAGAGGAGACAAGAGAGAGAGATGAGCAAGGACTGAAAATTTCACTTAAATATAAAATGTTTTCCTGCTACTGCATTGCCTCATCCAGCTTTGAAATGAAGGTTTGTGCCTAATCTTATTGTAACTTGTTATTCTGTGTTTCTCTGATGTGTGAGGAAGGTCTGCTTTTTTTTTCTAAAGGAAAATAGAGGTGTAGTGGATATTAAGGAAAAAGAAACTCCCAGTGGTCAAAAATACTTTTGGATTTATTTGTCAAAGATCCCATGTGAGCTTATTTCAGAAGCACACACATACTTAGGTTTTCAAAAACCTAAGCACCATTTAGTACAGTCATGATCTGGAATAATCTATATTACACATTAGCATATGAGTAAGTCTTTCAACACGTGGCATGCAAACACAAAGACATTTTATATATAATAAGATTATCAGTAGAAAAGATAGATGGAGTGAGAGAATTAAGAAATCTTACAATATTTAGCCTTTTCTTGATAAATATTCCTTTAATTATCCAAACAAAGTGACAGATTATGGAATGGGAAAAGATCTTCACCAACTATACATTCAACATTGGGTTCATATTTAAGACTTATAAAGAACTCAGCAAATAACATCAGGAAAATAACTCAGTTAAAAAATGAGATATGGATCTAAGCAGAGTTTTCAAAAATGTGAAATAGAAATGACTGAGAAACACTTAAAGAAGTGTTCAGCATGCTTAGTAATCAGAAAAATGCAAATCAAATCTGCTTGAAATTCATGTTTTACTAGTGAGAAGGACCAAAATCAATAAAACAAATAACAGCTTGTACTGGCAAGGATATGGGATAAGGAAGACACTCATCCAATGCTGTTAGGAATATAAGCATGTATAGCTAATATGAAAATCAGTGTGGCAGTTCTTTAGGAATCTGAGAATAGATCTATTGCAAGTTCCGGCTAATCCGTTTATAGGCACAAACCTGAAGGATTCTACATCCTATTACAGAGACATTTTCCACCATGATTATTGCTGCTGTATTTATAAAACCCAGAAAATGTAAAATTTCTAGGTTTCTCTCAATGGATGAATAGATAAAGAAAATAAGACAGAGAATATTATTCACCTAAAAAATAAAAATAATAAAATTCACAGACAAATGGATGAAGCTATAAAATTCATACTAAGTGAATTAAACCAGACACAAAAACAGAAAAAAAAACAATCAAACAAATACACAGTGTGCATTCACTTACATGGGGGTGTTAACTGTTAAGTCTTTAGTAAGCAGGCTACAAGCCATGTAGACAAAGAGGCTATTTATAGAATGAGGGACAATGAGAGAGGAAAGGATCTTTCCAGGAAGTGGAAATAGAATGGTTAATTATGGATAGATTGATGCGAGTTGGGTCTTCAATGAAAGGATGATATTAGAAAGAGGAGGGAAGGGGAGAATAAAGGAAACTATACAGAGCCATTTGAGGGGTCATAAAAAAGCCTCATGGAGTAGAAGCTTCTTAAAATACATCATACATCAAATAAATCTAAACACAACCACCAAATAAGATAGGAAAATAATCTTGACTAAATATCTCTTGCCAACAAATGTAGCTTCTAGAGCCATGGACGTCTTACATTGAATTGAATCCTTGGCCCAAAATACCTCACAGAAACCTTCCAACAATCCAAGCTATTGCCATCGTTGTTGATTGTTCTCACAAACTAATGTAAGTCCCTAATGCTGACAATGATGCCTACATAACTCATTGAAGACAGAAGGTGAACTCATGTCTACCTAGAGCCTTCACACTTACTTACCCGTATTCATGGTACTGAAAGGGACTCTGTATGCTACTAGATGAGAACTGAAAACATCCACAGATCTACCATGCCTGACATCTACTGTGGTGACCTCCCTGAAAGATACTCTGGTACAGCCACTTGGTGGTGGCTACGCCTTTAATCCCAGCACTCGGGAGGCAGGTGGATCTCTATGAGTTCAAGGCCAGCCTCATCTACAAGAACAGGCCTCAAAGCTACAGAGAAACCCTGTCTTAAAAAAACACACGAACAAGAAAAGACACTCTGGTCCAATAGTGGTGCAAAAGCAGTGAGAGTAACTATCTAATATCTGGTTGAACTGAAGGACCACTCCATGAAATGGAACTCATGCTTGATTCTGCCAGGGTGACCAAAATACCTGACATTAGATAGGGCACAGACATAGCAAAAAATTAAATACCACTCTTTTACTAAGGGAATGTATCAAGAAAATGGTGCTTAATCATATTCTGCTATACTGATAGATCAGCATCTTGCTTGGCTGTCCATCACCATTGAAGATTACTTCTGAAGCAGATGTGAATGCATATTTAGACCCACAGCCGATGATGTTCAGAGAATGAGAGATTATGAAACACTCATTTCTAGATAGGGTGTCTCTACCAAATCCTTCCCTTAGCATTCGAAGAACTCTGTGGAAGATTAGACAAAGGATCCTAAGAGCCAGTGGCGATGGAAAACCTCTAGGAAATAGCACCTTTTAAAAACAGCAGGACTAGCCTGCCGGTGGTGGTGCATGCCTTTAATCTCAGCCCTCAGAAGCAGAGGCAGGTGGACAGGTGGATCTCTGTGAGTTCAAAGCCAGTCTGGTCTACAAGTCCAAGTACTAGGACAGGCTCCAGAGCTACTGAGAAACCCTTTCTTTAAAAATCAAAACAAAACAAAACAAAAACAAAAACAGCAGGACTGACAGGTACATGAATCATGAATGCACAGAGACTGTGGCGATGCACACAGGGCCTGCACGGGACTAAATTAGACAAGATATCAGTATTGAGAATAAAGTGAACATAAGTCCCCATCACAAACTCAGGAGCTGTCTCTAATTAATGACCATTCACAAAGGACAATTATTTTTTCCAATGGCATCTTACTGGATATAAGGAGCACATAAGGGCAGTCCCGTGCCTAGCAGCAGATGGCCTAAGGAAAAAAAACTCTATGGTGTTTTTGGAGTTTTTTGATTTACATAGACATGTTTTTGAACTTAAAGGTCTTTTGTATATTTTAAAAAATAAATTTTATAGCATATAGCATTCTTTTATTTATAATTGTAATAAAATTAGGTTGTTTTAGTTTCAGCCTTTTAAATATATTCTTTTTGCAGTTATGAAATGCAAAATTATGTGAATATATTAACTCTAGATGGCATATTTTGAAGCATTTTTAATATTGTTCTTTAAAATTATAACACCTTGATCATATATTTTATGACTTTCTTTTAAAAACGTGATATGATTGATATTGCAAATTTGAGCAGATTGAGAGAATTTTACATTTATAAAGCATGACTCCTATCTATTAGAGAGTATAGAGATTATTAAGCTCTTAATCAATTGATTAACTGACTAATGACTTCATAATTTGAATAGTGTATTAGGTAGTGTTTGAGCTGTTATGGCTGGGACCAAGTGAGTTGGAGAATGTAGGTTAATGAGGGTACATCCTTGAAGTTTCTGTCTTGCCCTGTCTCTTTTCCACACCTTGAAGTTTCTATTGTGTCTCTAAGTAATTTCTCAAAGAGACAAAAAGTTAATTGATAGAATATGACTCTCATTATGCTTTTAAATGTCTTTCCTTGTATGCTTGTCATAATCAAAGGGTTAACTTTGGTGATATGTGTTAAAATTTATTGCAATTTCAAAACTGTCTTCAAACTAATTTAAGACAATTGCTGAATTAGAATCTAATATAAATATAGACAATTCATTTCCCTGAGATTCAATAAATAATTGCCAATTTTACTTTAATTATAGGTCAATTTGGAGAGAATAGGATCAAAGTCTAACCTATAAAAAATTCCAATAATTTGAATATGTATTATCAGTTTTATATCTTTGCTTTTGCTATCAATACTTTTAATTTAATGCTCAATAAATTGTTTTAACATCTTAATGACTTTCTGTCTTCCAAGTGCCTTTGTTACTTAGTAATTAATAATTACAACTGCTTGCTTAATCTTCGATGCAGTTTTCATACTTTTTATGCTACTGTTTCCTTTAGTTTTCTTTTTTTATTTTATTACTGTTGGAATAATTACTATATATGCAGAAGTCATATAAAGATTGCTTGCAGGGCCTGTATAGTGTTCAATCTCTTCTTACTCAGTTCCTGCTGTTTTGTTCTACTACCTAGGATTTGCAGTTCTCAAAATTATTGATCAGAAAACAAAGATACATTGATTTGATTTCCTTTAAGGTATAAAAACATTTAATATGTAACTATTCTATGCAAAGTTTGATATTTGTTTTTATTTTTTAGTCTCTTACAGACTTAATTTTAATATTTAGTTAACTTCTTTGACAATTTTGTAGCTGTATATTGTGCATTCTGATTATGCTTACCCCCAATCTTTTTACATCCCTCATGGACTGGTGGTCTTGCCCCATTTATCATGAGAGTTTAGACCCATTCATTCGGTATAAAGTGGAAGCTAATTACCACCCTTCCCCTAAGATCAATATAAAGCCTGAAGGTAAACAGGAAAAACCTTGGCCTTGGAAGACCCATCTGATTTACTCCTGACTGCTGGCAGGTAGTCTTATAGAGACCTAGTATGCACACCTGAGTTTGCAGTGGGATCATTGTTGCACTATTTTTGATATACAGAGAATAGAGAACTTCGGAGTCCTTCTCCCCAAATTTCTGGCTGTTACATTCTTCCTTTCCCTCCTTTCTGTGTTATCTGGGCCATAGAAAAGGAGTTATAAAGACTTCGTTAGTTGGAACACTCAGTCATCACTTATTTTCGGCCCCTTAGTAAGTTAGTAGGCTAGGCAAAAAGATGGAAACACAATTACCTTATGATCAGGCTATATCATTCCTCAGAGGAATATTTTTATTTCTTGTGAGGACAAGATTTTCTTTCTTCTGCCATTTTTATTAAAATATTAAGGTTTATTTAAAATATAATATATAGTTAAAATACAAGTTAATAGTCATCTGTAATAGTCAAACTTATGGTCATGTTAATTAGGTTTTCGAAATATCCAGAGATAAATTTCAGATGGATAAGTAATCTTCAAGCATTTCAAAAACTTACACAATATGTCATTTAAAATGTTTTTTAAACTTAAACTTTTCTCAACAGTGAGACATGTCTGCTCCTGGCAGCAACAATTACTTCAGTAGAATAATGGACACCTTATGGAGTTTGTTTTCATTGTGCCACGGTTAACCATTTAGATAAGAAACTGCTTTTTCCTGGACTGCTTGACAATATGTTATATACAATATGTTATATAACCTGGACATGCAGGGCCCATAGAAAAATGACTGCTGAATTTGCCAAAACGAGGTGAGACAGTCCTCCAGGGTTCCGGCTTCATGGCAGAGTCTTCCAGAAGTCCTGTAGAAGAAAGGCTTTAATGAGTTTTGCCTAAGTAGGTGGGACAGTTCATCAGATTTCCTGCTTCACTGAGTAATCTGCCAGAAACTCTAGGCCTATAGGGTGAAGATATATGCCCCAATGTTGCAGAAAATCTTTGGCTGACTAACTGTCCAGGCAGTCAGATATCTCTGTCATTTCTAGCATTTTGGAAGTTGTTTATAATGCACTTGCTATTTACATAGGTAATATTATATACTTCTGAGGTCTTCGATGGAGTTGAAGACTAAATAATTATGACTATAGTTTTTCTTAGTTATAAAAAATAGTAAATTAGATATGAAACTTTAGAAACTTTATAATATTTTCTTTAATTTTACCAAATACAAAGAGACTAAATATTGTAACTGTAATTTTTGTTGGATACCTATTGTTATATGAAATTTTGCAATATTAAAGCTAAAGCATTCCTTTCTAATCAAAGAAAAGGGGAGATGATGTAGTATGCCTCTCTGAATTCTCTGAACACATTTTATCACCATTGGCTAATAAAGACCATGCTTTGACCTATGTCAGAGCAGACTGTAGCAGGGAGGGAAAGATAAATTGAATACAGGGAGAATGAAAGTTGAAGGAGATACCAGGAGCCACTAGAAAAGAGAAATGTAAGATAATATGACACTAGTCTCGTGGTAAAATATAAAATAATGGAAATTGGTTAATTTAAAAGTAAGAGCTAGTTAGTGATAAACCCGAACTATCAGCCCAAGTTTTATAATTAATATAAGCCTCTGAGTGTTTATTTGGGAATTGGTGGGAAGGAAGGAAACTTCAGCTTACAGATCATAGGTAGAGGGGAAATCTTAATGACGATTAACAAAATACAGGTGGTATGGAGCAAGAGATGGAACAAGAAAAAAGACTCCAATTTTGGAGGAAAAATGAGAAGTGAATACAGTTTACATTACATTCTTCAAAACTCTTATTTGGCTGTGATTTTGAAGGGTAGAGGATATGGTTTTCTCTTGCATTTTATATTCAGTAAAGTCGTTGGCAAGGAGAGAAATAATGTTTCCTGTATGGATAATTTCTGATTTGGTCTTTGGGCTGACATATTTTGTTCAGTTGCTTTTAGAATTGAGGTCTCTTAGGAGCTCATTGTTTCTGTTATCTTCTTTTTGTGATTGATTGAGCAACTGTTGCAGAATATTAAAAGAAGTCTCCAAAATTCTGTAGTGTTCCCACCCAAGTTCTTTTTAAAGGTAGGATTTACACAAATTATAGGTACTTAACTATGAGAAAACATGTTCATAGAAACTAAATTAAACTGAAGTCAAATAAAGAATTCATCCATGACATACACATACTTACTAAAACAATTTTGTGAGCTTCAAGATGAATTATTGGACTCTGAAGAGAAATATAACACTTGTAAAGCTATGTTGATAGAAGAAAACCAAAGCTTCTTATTCAAGCAAAATAAGGTGAAAAGCAATGAAAAAGAGAAATGAGAAAATATGGCTGTAAAGACATAAAAATTTTAAAAAGCTTTGCTTGGTTAGGAGCTGGTTAAGACACATGCCTTGAGCTCTTTGCAGCATCATAGGAGTTAGCTGGAGAAACCAACTGTTCTTGACATCTAGCCACCTAGTTTTGTGGTCTAGACAGGAACAGAAATAACTGCTTGTGGGGAGGGCAGGGATATACACAGAAGCAGAAGTAGCCACTTAAAGAAGGAAGAGAGTATGCAGAATGAGTCTATACACTGTTCTCAGCAAAACCAACCCCCTTGGCCCTAAGTAAACCTGGCTTGCATTTTTATCGATATATGTCAATCCCAAATGAGGAATGGGAGCTCTCTCTACTGCGCTGCAAAGCATGAAATGGGGAACTCCCAGCTAGCTGGCAAAAGAATTAAATCTTGCTTTTGCATTCTGGACTTGACTGGATTCCGGTAGTCTCTCTGGGGCTCTCAACTTGGGCACAACAACGGCAAAGACAGGGAATAATTTTAAAGCAACAGTAAGAAATGAAATACTGAATGCAAAACCGGCAGAGAAAGTTATTCCATTCAAATGTGGACAGAACATAAATGTGTAACTCCAGCTTTGGAAATCCAGACAAAATACTGAAATAAAGCAAAAAAAAAAAAAAAAAAAAAAAGGCACCAGAATCCAAGATTGAACAATTGTTGAACAGTTGCAGACAGTGATTTCGTTGATCCTGGTAAAGGTAAAACTGATCTTTGTTAGCAGGTTTAAAGTTCTAAATAAAGCAGTGAGGGATGGTTCTGTGTTTCGTGGTAGAAAATGTCAACTGGAAACTCTGAAGGATTAGATTTCCAAAACGTGAATAGAGAAAAGGTGAGCAACACACTCTGGTTGTGCCATATGAGTCACAGTGGAAATTCCTAAGGCACAGAGCGAATAGGATGCAACAGAGGTGGATAGGGTGAAATGGGAAAGTAAGAATTCTACACTCAGAATGCACTTGAAGTTTTCTGTGTTAGAATATAGGAATTTTCTATGGAAAAAACAAAATATTCTCATATGTCTATCACCAAAAAAGATATCCTTAAAAATTATATTCACTTCTGCATGCTTATGTGTCTCTCTGAATAACTGACACATGTGTATTTTCTACTGAGGGCAGTAGAGAGTGTTCGATCCCCTACAGCTGGAGTTACATGTGGTTGTGAGTTGCCTGAGTTAGGTAAAAGCAAATGAACCAGAGTCTTCCAAAAGAGCAACAAAGACTTGTAGCTATGGAGATGTCTCTCCTACTCACGTTTTAATGGTAAGGATACAGAAAAAAGGATCTGAGAATCTAATTTTGACTCATTTAACCCAACATCAATTCTTAGAATACATTGGAATTATCACACAAATGATAATTCAGGAGATATTAGGATCTGTAAGGGATGTCGGGCCCTGGAATCCATGCAGTACACACCCAGGCACCAAATTCTCAGCACAAAAGATATTTATTACCCCGGAGGGTAAAGCCGGTGGGGGTAGGCTTGAAAAGCAGCAGCAGCTGCTGCAAGAAAGCAAGAGAACAAAGATACTTCTGCAGGAGTAGATTTTTAGGAGGAAAAGGGAAGAGTCTGTTCCAGCATGAGTTGCTAAATCCTGACTGAAAATATTAACGAAATAATGAATTTTGAATGTTGGACCTCGGTGGTTTTTCCCAAGAATGAACCAGTGGCCAAATTAGGGAACAGATCTTGGTGGCAGGATTTAGAAATGTAGTAATATTTAGTAAGGAAAATAAAAGGGGTAGAAGGGCAAAACCTGTTTGCAATGTTTGCCATGGCTAGGTCTGTGTTTGCCACACATGGACCTGTTAGTGCCCCTTCATTCCCACATTTTTGTTTTCCTATTGGGTTTCTGGGTGTTGAATAAGTGGGCATCATTGTCTCTGGCGGGTTCCTGGTGACATTAGGGTATCATTGTTAAGTACCCAAGGAAGCTGGGTTCCTGGTTAAGGCCAGAAGGAACAGACGGTGTCAATAGATGTCAGTGTTCTCTGGGACAATATAAGTCCAGTGTAGTGAGGGCTAGGAGCTGCGGGCAGGCCTGCTTTTCATCCTGCCCGGCTCCTGCATGCCTAGCTTAGCCCCAGAAATAACAACACACAAATTGTATTCATTTAAGCACTGCCTGGCCCATTATCTCTAGAGAGTTAGTTACTGACTAACTCTCATATCTTGATATTAACCCATTTCTAATAATCTGTGTAGCACCACGAGGTGGTGGCTTACAGGAAAAGATTCAGCATGTATGACCTAGTGGCTGGCTCCATGGCGTCTGCCTCACTTCCCTCTTCCCAGTATTCTGTTCTGTTTACTCTGCCTACCTAATTTTCTGTCCTATCAGATGGCCAAGGCAGTCTCTTTTTTAACCAATGAAAATAACACATAACAGAAGGCCCATCTACATCAGTCCAGGAAACTACTGTCTGTCAGGATGGACCATGTTTTAGATTCTGATAAAACAGCTGCCTGACACTGGAGTTGTTGGGACCGTGTGTAATTTTTTTGAAATTGTTGGGCAGATAGACGAGGTACAGATGGTCAAGTTAAGGTGTTTAGAGCTTCTATATACATTTGAAACATTTAGGTTCGTGATCCTGGTAGTTGGGGAAAGGGAATCCCAAGACAAGGGAAGAGGAGAATGATCCAAGAGAAATGGGGAGAGATCCCATCCTCAGGAATAGACATGAGTAACACAGGCTGTTTGTTGGTAGGAATAGTTATCTGGAGTCTCTTATATCTGTGACAGGTGGATTCCACTTAATTTCCTGAAGCTTATATCAATTTTCTGCTTATAAAAGAGAATAAAGTTTTATATGCTAGCTTGTATATAATGTTAGCATTGTTTGTAATCTGTACTGAAATTTATATTGTAAAAAGTATTGAAGGCTTTTTGTGGGACCTGTCCCAATGCCCTCTTAGGGTTCTAGAGGAATCTATAGTCATCCCAAGGCTTAGGATCTGATGGCATAAAATTGAATCTCTTACTCCATACTTCTTTGTACCAGTTTCATTATTATTCTGCCGTGCTACAAAGTTTTGACTTTCTACACACCCACATACATACACACAAACACACACACACACACACACACACACACACACACACACACACACACACTGGCAATTCTCTGATAACTGGAAACATTCACTGCCTGAGTCTCTCAGGTCATAAAAACAGCAATACTGTCAGCATCTTCATGGTCTTTGGAAAGTGAGGCTACAGAGATGCCTGATCAGTGCTAAGAGACAATAAGGTTGAAATAAGAGTCTTTAAATTCCATGAGGAGAGAAGGGGAGTTCATGCATGATATTATATTCCTTAATGTGATTAATTAAACTAGAGGTTTGTGATCAATAAATGCAAGAGGAAATGGGGAAAGAACACAGTGATTAGTACTTTCTTTTCCCACCAGCTGTTATTCTTGTGATCAGCATCAGAGTTGCTATGAAACTTATGTAACTATGGAAGAGGACAATGTAGAGTCTGGTCTGCATTAGCATCTTCACCAATGTACCTAGCTAAAAGTGACTTCTTAGATCTGCAAATGCCATCTATTACCCTAAGTGATTAAAAGAAGAGGGATTTACAGTTGGAAAGTACAAAATCCTGAGCCAGATCGTATACCACTGCCCATGCCAAATGGTCGTGCATATTCTCATGCTGTTTGCGTGAAAGAGATTACTTTTCTCCATATCTAGCTAAATGAACAATGAGTTTTTCCTGATATAGTTCAGTGTTAGGATACAGACAATAAATTTCCTAGATTAAAATCTTGTGTCAATAAACCATGGTAAGGAGAAGTGGAGGGAGCTAATAGCTCTTTAAGGGTTAGAACAAGAGTCAACTGAGTTTAACACTTTCCCAAGATGATTACAGGTGAATTTCAGACCCCCAATCTCCTTATCAGGAAGGACTAAGCTTGGACTTGCCAACCCCTATCTTTGAAGGTAGCAAATGTGATCTGTTTAAAATACGCCTCTTCTGACCAAATGTCCTGCCAAATAAAAGATAATTGCAGGGAGCTGACTGCCTAGTTTATCTCAGGGAATGGAACAGATATTAGACTATGGGAACCGAGGTTTTTGACTGTGAGACTAAATTTCTCACTGGAGGTCTTACAGAGTGGGAAGAAGTCACCCAATGCACCAGTACATGGGAAAGTATAATTTATATACTGCTAAATCTTTTGGGATGAATCCCCCTTAGAGAAAGAGAGTGCTGTGGCTTCACAAGAGAATTACTGTACAAACAGCTGTTATTAAAGAGCTCGTACTCCCAGCTTCTTGTATCTGGGCTCGCCTCTATCAGAATGCATTCACTCTGGTTGGTGGACCTTCTGTTTATCAGCTGAGATCTTATTGCATAATCTTGCAGATGCAACAAGAAAGGGCAGTAGATTTATTTCTTTGACTCATAACAAAATGTCTGCTGAGGTAGGGTCAGGTGTGTTTGGATAAATAATGAAAGGGATTTAGTGAAAGGGTGAAATATTTAATTTAAGTAGAGAGTAATCTACTGTATTCGAGGAAGGTTAAGTATGTCTTTATCTTGGTTATGTATATGTAGTAGGGTAACTTTGGCGGAGTTACCAAAGAGGAGTCATAAGGGATGATAGGGCAGTTTGATAGGCTGTTGTGTTGGCACAATTATTGTCTTTATAGGAAAGAAATGTAAAGGATGAGTATGTATAAGAGAAGTTTGGAGGAATAGAATCTGAGATGGTGGGAGGAATTAGAGTCCTCTGAAGGTTACAGATTGAGAGACAATGGTGGAAAGAGACTGTTAAAAGAAGTTTTTGAAGGCAGAGATAAATAATGGAGATGGACAAAGTGGTTTACAGCGAGATGTAAAAGTGGGAACCGTCTCTGAACTCTTGGGGATAATAGCCCAAGTTCGTTGTTAGGTCTACTGAATGTCATTATCCATCAATATCAAGGCAAAAGGTCTTGGGTGTAGGCACCAGGGGTATTGAGAAGAAAGGATCTGTAAGATTTTGGACTGAAGAGGGAGTGGTGTTGCCAAGGATAATGTAGGGAATATTGTAAGAGTTAATGACTACAGGGTGTAGACAGACCACAGTAGCATTAATGGAACAAAGGTCTTTTCGCAGTGAAAAGATCCATCTGATTTTTGGTTTTTTTTTTCTCTTGTTATGGGAGTATTGCAGGATGAAGAGTTGAGACATAGAAACAGTTTGAATAAAATAAAATGAAGGATGAATTTGATGTCATGGAGACGGGTTAAAGGTAGGGGATATTGGGGTTTAGTGATGTAGGCAATAGAGTCTTTGAGTAGCAAGGGAAGGGAAGTTGTTCTCCCAAACAGCAGTGTTGACTAAATAATGAGAAAAAGAAGAAAGGAGTCTGGGGTTTTGAAGAGTGAGAGAGGGCATACAAATAGGAGGTGTGGAAAAGAAGGAGATGGATGTAGAAGTGTTTTTGGACTGTTGGAGTAACAGGAAAAAATTATATTGTTTGAAAAGGATATATATTTTATTAAGGAAATAGGACATGAGTGAATGAGAAGAAAAGAGTGGAAAAAGAAAAATAAGTCTTAAAGGCAGCAAGTTAAGGGTGGAATTTGAAGGGTTCGGGAGGACTAGCTGTGTACTCTATGAGTAATAGAGCGGAGAGAGGAGAGTGCGTGATTAAGGTGGGTTTAGGTCAGTCAATATCATTGAAGATCTGATAAGGATAAATTATAATAGGAGATATGGCCTATGTATTCAGTAAGAAGACAGAATTTTTTTTATTACCCAGAAGAAATAATAAAGATTTTTCTATGATTTAACTTAAAATACCACATAATATTTAAACAGTTTGTAAAAACATGTTTTATCTGATTAGTAATATTGGTGGATAATTGACTATTTGATGTCAACTTCTGAAAGCACTCTACAAAACATCCCCTGCAGCAAAAGTCTTGGGGAACACCATGGGAGAGTGGCTGAAAGAAAACCCAACAGTTGTGGTTCCTGAGTGCATGATATCAGATAGTGTCTTTTATGCATGAAAGGGATACTATATCCATCAATTTTCTACAATATGGTTGCCTAAACTAGACCTGAACAGTGGCAATATAAGTTGACATGCCAAAAGTTTCTCCAGGCCCTATATCCACATGAAGAGCTACACTCAATTATTTGGTGCTGAAAAAAGCAGAATTAGTTTCATGGAAAGTAACTTGTAATAGTTAATCCATTCCCAATTTGTCAGACCTAAATATATACATAAGAATACATATATTCAGTACATAGTAATTACACAGACAGCTGAATATAAAATAAAGAATGCTTAAAGAAGGAATGGATTTGAGGAGTCATAGGATGCAGCAGGACTTGGAGGGAAGGGGAGAAGTATTGTACATAGAGTGTTCATGTGTGGAATTCCCACCAACTTTTTCTAAAAGTATTATCTTTTGAAAGAAAACTCAATTAGATATTGTAAATTCATGAGTTAAGTAAGTTTTTGATAGTAACTTTTCAATGTCTTTATGTCCAGAATGCTTGTTTCTGTGTGTCTTATACTGCTTCATCAGAAAGAACTTAATTATTTAACAAAAAGTTTTATCATGTTTTAAAATACAATAACATAAAAAAATTTATTCTCTACTAGTAAATAAATTTAACAAGATCAGACACCCAAATGATTATGTCTTATGAAGAAATTCTGTGTGAAAAAAGTATTATTTACTTACCTGGAAAACTCTTGCATTATAAGATAATTAGATTTACATTACAAAATAAAATAAAAGAATTGTTGTCATTTTAAAGTATATAGGACTGCTATTTAATGGGTCTTTTACATAAATGTTAATTTCATAATGTACAGCATACAATTTTTAGAAATGAAAGAAGAACATATCAGAAAATATTAACACTAAATTTTATTTTCACAGTTTTAGAACGTGTCCTCATGAAATAATAAAATATACAATGGAAAACAACGAATAAAATCTAATTAAATGTGATTAATATAGTACTAACTGTGTAAACAAATTAATGATCTTCACCCACTACTTTGAATAAAAACATTAAAACAATTGTCATTATTAAAATGATGAGACAAACATTATATGCTTCTGCAAGTAAACAAAGAAACATTTAAAGCAGAAAACCCTTTCATATCATCATTAGCAAGAAATGATCATGCCAGGCTATTAAATTTATCCACAGAATTGTTAATTATACACAAAATCAAAGTGGGATACTATATCAGGCCAAAAGTTGGAGCTTGAGTTCATGGCTCAGTAATGTACCATAAATCTGCAAATTATATACTACCAAGGTATTTTCACAATTAAAATAAGTGCTGAGTTTTATTTGACATCAGCACCGAATTCTATAATGACTTAGATTGTGTCATGTTGCTGAAAGAATGTAAGGGAAAATGGTGTTTGGTGAAGTGTTAAATCTGGATACAGAAATGAGAAAATTCAATCATAAATTTGTAGACTAAAAATAGAAAATACAAAATTAAATAGTTCTATTCTGAAATTTTAAATTTGGTGGAATGAAACTAAGCACAAAAGGTGCCTATCTGGATAAATAAGGGGGAAAACCAAACTATATGCATGTGACCTCACATTTCAGGACAATTTTAAAGCAAGTAGATGGCCTCAGAAACAGAAACACCCTTAAGTCTCGGGTGATGCTTAATTGGAGGCTAAATTTATAAACGTAATATATAATTTGATCTTTCAATTCAAGGTAGATCCCTCCATATTGATGTGTTATCGATTACTGTGCCATTTTCTGTCAAGCAGTTATTGAAGTGGTATTTTTATTTATAAAATTTATAAGATTCTGAGTAGCTCTCCCGAGTAAACAAATACACATGCAGAGTACATATAAAACCAGAATGAGAATGGAGGAACAGAAGCAGAAACATTCATAATTACAAGGTGAATGAGAAAAAAAGCCCCACAATTTTGATGTTTTGAAGATAAAATAGAAAAGAGTTAGAAAGGTGAAATTATTTGAGAAGAGGTCACTAATGATAAGATAATGATAAGAATAAAACAAAACAAACAGAAATCTTTATGCCCTAGAGTGTTGTTTTATTTTCGGCATAGATGCTGTTCTTGAATCTACTACAGTTTCAACAACTAACAGTGGATCTGCAACCACTGCCTGGCTGCTCAGACCCAGTCCCAGTGGGACTTCTGTGTCCAGTCAGAACCATCTGTGCCTCTTGCAGTCAAATATCCTTTTTGCCTAAGCCTCTATCATTCTATTTTGCTAACAATGACTTGGGACTCAGACACTGGGGTGAAAACCTGCTAACTCAGAGAGGTCAAGAAGCAACCAGCTGTCCTTCCTCCTTAGCCAGCAACCCAGCGGGAAGGACTCTCTCCTGCCACCCTAAAACAAAAAAGACTACTACACTCAACATTCCCCCCTAATAATTCCTGTGTATTTCTGTTTTCCAGACTCTTTATGACTATTTTCTGTCTACGAGTTGCTGACTGCACCTCTTGACCCAAGGTTTTAGTTAATTAATGCAAACTTGGGGTTCACAGTGCGATCAAATATACTGCAACACTGGATACAACATATGTGGTCTCCTTAGCACCAACTTTTTAGCATGTAGTTCTAATGTGTACCCAAGGGCAATGCCAATAGTCTGTTTTGTTGTAGACCATCCTTTCCATTCATTAACTCATTAAAAGATACCCATATATTTCATTATAACATTAATTTAATAATCAGTTGAATCTTAGAATGACAATGTTCACTCATGCTAGGTTATTCCTTTTGAGTTCAGTTTCATATTTTGAAGCTAACCTGATCTGTCTATCTCCTCACCTTGGTTTCTCTCATATTTATGGACCCCTCTCTCCAGTATTTAACAGTACAAAAAAGTGCTTTTCGGACTTCTGGAGAACAAAAGACATTAATGGTCTTACCCACACATGTATCAAAATATTAGTTTGACAGGAACATACGTTCACTGTTTCAACAATCCCATGATAAGGTTATTGGACTTGATGTTTGCTCAATAGGTATATGTCCTTATCTTTTAATCATGGTCAACAACAGCAATGGTTAGGGAGGACAAAGGTTCTATAACTTTTTCATAAATGGACTTACTGTCAATTTGCCTTTAAAATATTTATGCATATTCAATAGAACTCTCCTGTCCTAAAATTTTTGCAGAGAAGAGCAGTCAATGGAGAAAGGAGTGACAGGTCACAGCGTTGAAGACAAGAGACTGAATGTTCAGTCAATCATATAGGACAACTATTTCACCACCACCCCTGATGGTCAGGGGATATCATGGAAAAGGAAAGACCATAACAGCCCCAAAATGCAAATCGTGGTGGGGAGTCTGTCAAATGCTGTCTTTTGGACATGGTGTGGCCCACAATAAAGAATTCAGGGCAACTGTGGTTACCTGTATAAACCTCCATAAGTTGCAGACAGTCAAAAATCTCTTAATAGTTGGGATAGATAGCCTTCATGCTGCTCCTGGTTGGTAGTTTCTGGAAGAAATTGAATCATTAATTTTCTAGAATGTGATCACTGATAGGATTTCCATGCTCCATTGGATGACATCACATACAAATAAACATGGGCATTATTAACTAAACATACAAACTTGAAGCTGGGAGGACATACTGAAGGTAATATGGATGATCTTGAAGGAAAATACATATAACCATATATCCTTATATAACTGTATGAATATTTGAAGAATAAAGCAAAAATTGTAAAATAATAGACATATCATTTGATTAAAACTTTCAAGATTATTTTAATATCTGTAGAAAGATAATATTCAAACTCACATTGTCACTTAGTATCCAAAATATGAACCTTTTTATGTCTGCCCTTGTATAACGAATATTTTTATACAGACAACATGACAGATTAAGTTATTTTAGGGGAAGGATTTGATGTAAGCTCCCCATTTATACAGAGTTATCAAAGGTCTCTCACTGGATATACAAAATACACATAAGGGAAGACCCCAGATTCAGCAGCAAATTCTCAACACAAATAAAAAATAACCTTGTTTTGAGTGAATCATGCACATTTTTACTTCCCTTGTTTGGCAAAATATTAAATTGGTGACTCAAAAATTATCTCTAATTACACTTAGACATCTCCTTAAACTCTTAAGCTGAGTGTTAAAAATCACTGCATTAAAATTAAGTCACTGTCTTGGTAATAATTGCATCTCTATTATTTTCCATAATAATTGTAATTTATTTAAAATGATTTTGGGGAGGATTTTCACCAAAAAAAATTACATCCAGAAGAAGCTTCCTAGATAAGAAATAATATATAGATTAGGACAGGCAAGTGTCTTTCAGTAAAAGATTTTTAAAAGTAGAAGAAATACTGTGGAATTAAATTTCTATGAATAATTCACCAGATGCTATTATTATAGATAAAATATGTATATTTCAAATGAAACACTGGGGATTTCTAATTGTTCACAATAAAATTCTATTTGATTTGCATAATCTGTTTCTCTTCTTTGATCTTCCGTCATCTGCAGTAAAGCATTTGTAGTTTTTGTTTTTGGGACTAAAGGGAATTCATATCTATGTATCTGAGTTTTGCAATATGAGTATACAAAATTGCTGTGTTTAAAATAGAAACTGATTGTTTTTGCATAAGTACTATTTTAAGAACAAGGTTAAAGTACTAAAGTGTACAATTTTTATTTCTAAGAGGTAGAGATTCATATTTTTCAAAGACAAGACATATTTAAGTTTCCATAATCTGATTTGCCATATATAAATATTGTCATATACATATACATATATATGACACTACAGTGTAGACAGTGTCTCTAAATATGATTACTGTGAACACAGTCCCTTGAGATTTTAATGCTATCGAATGTTTTGTATACAATAAAATGTAAAACATAATCAAATATATTTCTTTCACTGACTAAATAGATTCAAATTATCAAATTCTTACTTCTTTAACCTTACATAATATCCACATATAAATGTCTTGGTTCCTTCATATATAGCTCAAATATATTTTCAATATGTGTTTTATATGAAAAAGCATTTCCAAACAAAAATCTTAACAGAAAGCTTTAAGCAAAATTATCTATATTATAGTGACTTAGTGTTAGTCAAGATACTACATGGAAGAAAATTGTATTTTAAATAGTTATGGTCATTATAATTTATATTTTGAGTGCCTGAAGTACAACATATGAATTAAATGGATTGATTAAACTTGGTTTATCATTGAAATGGCTTTGAAAAATCACTTACAGAAATTCCAGTCCTTTGAATATATAGGAATCATACAGAAAGGAGGTACCTGAAATTGACTCTTCAACATGCAGATTTTCATACGCTTAAAGTCAAAGAGAAACCTGCTTCCAAAGATGAACATCTTCTGAAATATGGCATCAGAAATGCCATCTTTCACTATATAAACCAAATCTTTCCACCATATAAACAAACTGATTTCTTAAATCTTGTCAGAAGAATAAAGAATCCTAATAAATGCATGCCTGCTCACTTTCTACAAAAAGGCAAATTCCTCAGCAGATCTATTCCTTTATAGAACACCTTGGGTAATCAACTTTTCACTGTTTCATAGTTAAAAATATCACATAGGTAAACAGTTTTGTATTTCAAGGTGACCCCATGCCTCAAAAAGCCCTTACTTTTAAATGGAAATGCACAAACACTTAAGAACTGTGTGAGGAAAGATGCCTTAAAGCATCAGCACTGGATTCACACTTTCTAGTGAAGCATAGCAATCCCATTGAGGTTTTATGGTTTCAAGAAGATTTTCCACCATGTCCCTGGAAGGATAAGACAGAAAATGCAGCACACCTACTTGTGGGGAGACAGGGGAGAATGTAGAGGCAAATGAAAACTTCCAAGGAAAAGGGTAAAATGAAAAATGGGCCAAATATACAGTACCCTAATTTAATCATACATGAAAGTTTTGGCTAAATGGAATGACACATTCCTTTTTATTATTATTATTATTTTCAATGTTCTCTCATATGTTGCATTCCAGCCATAGTTTCCCCTTCCTCCACTTCTTCCAGTTCCTTCCTCAAAATCAACTTCTCCTGTTTTCCTTCAAAAAAAAGAGCAGGCCTCCCAGGGATGTCCACCAAATATAACCTAAGAAGATACAATATGAACCTCATATCAAGGATGGACAAGGCAATTTATTAGGAGAAAAAGGGTCGCAAGTGTAGGTCAAAGACTCAGAGACAACCTCCAATTCCATTATTGGGATTCCCACAAGAGCACCAAGCAACACATCTGTAACATATTTGCAGACTTAGCTCAGACCCATGCAGGGTCTATGTTTGTTTCTTAAGTCTCTGTGAGTCCTTATGAGCCCTGATTTCTTAGTTCTGTGGGCCATATATTCCTGTTATCCCTGACTCCTCTTGCTCTTGCAAACCTTCTTTTCTCTCTCTCTTGTGAGGGGTTTCCTAGCTCTGCCTAGTGTTTGGTTTTGAGTCTTTGCATCTACTCCCATCAGTTGGGTGGATACCTGTCTGATGACAGTTAGGTTAGGCTCCAACCTATGACTATAGTAGAATCACCAGGCATCAGAATAACAGATTCTTTAGCACCACTTCCTATCATTGCTGACAGTCTTATCTAGGCCACTGTTGATTATCTAGGAAAGTGTACATCACCTCCCCTTGGATCATTTTTCACTAGTTTCTGTCTGGGTGTGCATTATATGTGGACTTTTCCCCTAATTACAATTCCAGAGATTTGACTCTCACCCTTTCACTGGCTGGATTTCTTGCTCCTAAAACTTCCTCCATCAATTATTTATTAGCATTTTCACAGTATAAAGAGCAAGGTACTATGAAGAGAAGAAGTTCAGAAGTTCAGCCAGTGGTTTGTCTCCAGATCCCATCAGGTTAGTTCATTGAAAGGATCATGGGCATAGGACAAAGGGAATAAGGCAACAAAATGATATGCATAGAGTTGAACACTTCAGATAGTTTAAGAAGAAATTTCACTACCACCTGATTTTCCTTCCCAATTAAAAAAAAATGTTCCCTCTCTCTTTTTAAAAATCTGCAACAAATTCATAATTGGAATGATTCGATTCTTCCATAATTCTCTCTGTTCTCAGTCCACATGGCTTTATCGCATGTTTCAAAGAAGCAAGCTGGCAAACAAACAAATAACAACAAATATAGATCGCCTTCATAGTTGAATAACCAATGAAAATATAACGTACTCTTTTATTCTTAGGAAGCAAATACCTAGAATGTCATAAGCATTTGATAATTTAACACAAGTATGAAGTTGCAAGAGATATAAAGAGAGTAAAAGAATGGATTGTGATATTGTATGGACAGTGGTTTTTATTTTTTAAAAAAAGACTTCACATATTGTTAGTTTGAATTATAGATTATCACTTAAACGTATTATCTAATAAAGTTAGAAATTTGAAATATCCACAATTTTTGGTTGATAATCTGTTTATTTTAATAACCTTCAAATATATATTCAACTGTCCCTAATCTCAAAATTTATTTTTGAGCTTTAAAGAATGCTCAAGAGTTACACTCATGCCTTATTCTTGCAGAGAAACTAATGTCCACAGAATGAAACTCCTAACTGCCTGTGACTCCAGATCAAGGAGGATCTGAATCATTTGACCCTCAGTTGCACCTGAACTTACTAACAAGACATACAAACTGATTCTCACATGAACATTTTCAAGGTAATAAAAATGTTAACTTTACTGAAGGTGTTAGAGTCATAAAGAATACATTTTTAGATTAATTTTTATTTTACTTTTAGTGTGGGAGAAAACAACTATATGAACAGAAGGCCAGTGTGGGCAAAAAAGAAACAAGATAAAACTTTTATGAACCTCATAAGAAGAAGATTAGTTGAATTTGGATGTCCCATTTTTAAAGTAAATGTCCTCTCATCATTCAGTATTTGTTATTTCGGGAGTTATGTGATTGATCAAAGACTTTTATTTTAGTTTTCTTTTAAATTTTTGAGTGAAAATAAGGTCAAAACCAACACTAAGCAAATAATATTCTACCCAATGCAAAGTGTCGATTGATGCAATAAAAGACTTATCAAATACTTATAAAACACTCAGCACACTAAAATGAGATGAGGGACTTTGAGAGTTCTGAAAATAGGAAATTCACAAATTAAACCATTACATATTATAAATTGAACTGAATTCAATTCCAGTTACACTTTTTTCCCCAACAATACTGCAACTCAGGGAAAAGGGATCATGCTATCATGAAAAGAAAAGCTGAGATTAAGCCTGAATGCCTGGGTTCAAACAGAAATTTTGGGAACACTAAAGAAAACAAATATCAGGAACTGATGAAAAATATGAAATAGTCAAACAAACAAGATAAAGAGAAAAGAAACAAAGCAGATCTCAGCTGGCTCCCAGGACCTCCTCTTTTTCCCAAGAGAATGACCAAGGGATTGTTGTTCTTCTATTCATAAACATTGCCAAGCTGTTGTTAATACAATCTTATAAAATATAATGTATCAGATGCATTTAATTGTATTTAGTTTAACTTTAGGTAACGATAACTTATTTTCTTTTTAAGAAAGGAGCTTACCTCTCAAAGCCCTTCAAGTAGAAAAGTGGGAAAGCAATGAGAAGATTTTGAAGTCAATGTATTAGAGGTAGCTATTGATCCTTCTCTCTTGTCTTGATAAGCCCCCTGTGCCAGAAGGTGAACTTACTTTCTTCTTTTCCAATAGCACCTTTGAAATAAACTTCAAATATTATGTGCTTATCTGATATGTGTCCTGGAATGAATTTTATATTCAAAACAACCAAGACTACTACAGTTCAGGTAGGAGGGAATGAAAGAAGACATTATCCATAAAATCATAATGAGGATGGCAGAATAATAGAATAATAAAAAACAAAATGTTTTCCAAAAAAAAGATACAACAATTGAGTATCCTATATATTCACTGATAATTACTAGTTCAGAAACATTAAATAAATATGATAATATAAACTTTGTAGTTGGAAGACTAAACAAAAGTAAAAATCAATGAAAATCTGGCAATATTATCTTTAGGAACTCATAGTTTCATTTAAAATAAAAAAATTAAAGCATATACATTTAGTAGATATCATTCTTGAATGGAGTCAAATAACTGACCGGAAGCAATCTAATAAAGAACAATAATGTATTTTATTGCTGAGACTGACAGCCCAGTAAGTTTGGGAAGACACTGTAGCTAAAACTGCATGCTTCAGGGCAAGAGGAGTTAAAGCTGTATACTCTTCTCCAGGATCAAGAACCTGAGACCTCACTCTGGAAGCAAGACTGAGGGACTAGTTATAGCACATAGTACCTGACACTTCAATACAGCTACCTTCTGAAACTATGACCAGCTTCCTAAAATGTTGCAGCTTCCCAAAACATCACCACCAACTACGAAGCCAGAGTCCAAATCAACGAGTCTGTGCAGGAACTTTTTGGTATGCCGACAGTAACAACACCTTAATGGACTGCTTATTAGTAAACAGGTCACTTACAGCTGTGCAACAGAAGGCCTAAAATGATTAAAGATCAGAGTTAAAGTGGTATGTTATTTGTGTTTTAATAAATAAAGTTTTCCTAAAGGCCAGAAAAGCAAAGTAACCAGTCACTGGCTCTCACCTCTACATAAGACTGTAAAAGGGTCGATCTTGTCTCCATCAATTCTGAAGACCCTGCATCCCACATTTTACACTCCTCTGAGTTCCTGTCTCTTCTCTCTTACATTCCTCTCTCTGCTCAGACTATTATTACTCCTGTCTCCAGCTCCCAAGTGCTGGGATTAAAGGCCTGTGATTCCAAGTGCTGGGGTCACCTTTGTGTGAGCTCTGTTTCTGTTTTAGACAGATTCAATCTTGTGTAGCCCAGGGTGACTTGAACTAACAGAGATCCGTCTGCCTCTGTCTTTCAAATCCTGAGAATAAAGGTGTGTGCCATCACTCCCTGGCCTGTATGTCTGACTAGTAAGGCTGTTTTCCTCTCTCATCTTCAGGCAAGCCTTAAAAATTAAAGCACAAATAATACACTACTCTACAGAGTGGATTTTATAAGTCCAACCTTCAGTGTGTCTTTTCAATCTGTTTCAAATGTTTTCTTTCCCCATCCTTGTCCAGTCTAATTTTTGTTTATTTTTAATCGTAGACCTCATATTACATAAAGCATAGAAACACTGAATTACCTTGTTCATTTGATCTCCTCTGTCAACAAACCTGAAGGAAGAGTTTGAGAATATTTTATTTGGGAAGCCCATAAGAATCTCAAAACCTAGTGTGAGGGAAGCTGGAGACAGAAGAGAGATGCAAATAAACACCATATTATCTAGGGTTTGAGGAGATGGCTCACAGACTCACAGGCCTGAGTTGAGTCCTAACTTCCAGGTCAGGATGCAAGGGGCCACCTGTCACTCCTTTTCAAGTGAACCTATTGTCCTCCTCTAGAATGTTCAGTCACTGTGATAATAATATACACCAACCCTTGTACAGATAATATGTATATCCATCTTGAAATAACTAAAATAAAATAAGTTCTTCAAGTAAAAGACAAGATTAAAAAGTGAATTAACACATCTGTCACTTACCTATGAAAAAGATGTTCTACCTCACTGAGGAAGTCAGAAAAGGAATTCATCTTGTGCAGCCAAGAGGCATTTTAGGTAAGAGGGGAAAAGGTAATTTTGCCAATAGCTGAGGTCTGCTTAGGGTGAGCAGAGAGTGACTAATTTCCCTCCCTTGTTTTACTGCCTGCTAATGAAGGACCAGTGGGATTTGACAGACAAACGACCTCAGGCAAAGAGATTCAGATTTTGGCATACAATATAAAGTTTTCAAAAACTCCTGAAGGTTTTTGTGGAGACTGACAGCATCCTCTACTGTGATTGCACTCCCCGCCCCCCAGAAGAACTATTAACCTCTTAAGGTTGACTTAAGGCAGGAGGAAACTATCACCAAAGACCCTAACTGGGCTTCTGTTCAGTTCTTGGAAGCCTACACCCATCTTGAAAAGCCAGTGACAGTAACTACTAACTACCACGGTGGGCCCCCGTGAGTTCAAGGGTCACTGTTTCATAGGACCATGGTTCCTTCTTGAAATCCATCTTTAGACTCCTTAGAACTGCGAGACTTGTGAAAACTGCTCCTTTCAACTGCTTTCAACTTGGCTCTTTCCCTTGAAGACTTGGAAAGAATAATGTGCAAGAGCCCGGGGCTGGGGGAGGAAGCTACTGCTGAGCTCAGACATTCATCCCTTCTTTCCTTTTTTCAGGGACCTTAGAACCCACTATCTCACAATTTTAACAGACCCCCTTTTGGCTCCACAAAGATGCCTAAGGCTCTGACAATTTTTCTTCCTTTTAACACTGCTTAGTTTTTAAGCAAACACTCTAAGAGGAAAAGTCGGAGTTGATTTCAAAGAGAACATTAATTTCCTCTTGCAAAACTCTGTCTTCTGCACCTGCTGCTTAGGAGGTTTCAATGGCTTAGGCAATATTATTCCATATATTTTTTTCTGGTCTTAAACAATCAGAAGACAATGTATTGTGTCTGTTTTAAGTCTAAGTGAGTAGAAATAAAATTCACAGCAGTTAAGTTGTTAATTTTAAATAAATCTTGCAAAACACAAAAGAAATATCATGGGATTCACCAGATTTATGTGATTATAGTCAAATATTCGGTATGAAAATGTACACATTAATCTCTATATGTTAGTTTCTTTTAAAGATTATTGTTTTCTGATATGCAAAGATACAATGTGGATTTGGTATCTCTTTAGAGCACCCAAGAACTTTATTAAATTTCCCAATAACATACACAGACATAGTCTTCTCTCTAAAGATTATATCTTGGAACATGTTGGAAAACTCATTGTCTTTTTCCCAAGGTTAAAAAATCAATATGAAAGCATTCGTTGCTATTGGAAAGCATTGCTGACATTTTAGCTTACATGTTTTTTTTTCCTATCAAGAGATTTCAATCAATGGAGAGTTTTTATGGCAAGTAGATAAAGTATCACTAACAAATTTGGAAGGTAAATAGATATTTTCAGATTGAAATGAGATGTGTGGGACAAACAGAAGTGATTAATAGTGATAAAACTTAAGAGTAGTGTGACCATTACTGTTTGTGACATTGAATGGTTAAGTTTGCTTCGGTACCTGTGTTTGTTTAATTTCCATTATCGTGACTCCCAGGGGGACGTAGCTATTTTGCAGGCCTCATACACACAATAACTAAAACCAGCCTTTGTGAAAGAGGTTAAGGGGAGGGCAATTGGATTTCTGCAATACTGATTCAAGGACATATGATAGGGCAGTGTCTGTACAATTTAGTTTGAAAAGAATCAATACTGAGTGTCCAGGCATTACATGACTCTCAATTTCAGAATTCTAAATATATAAGAACTTAATTTTAGACAGCATTACTTACAAGAAAGTAATTTGATGAAAATAAAAAGAAAATTGATATGAAAATTACAGCCAAGATACTGTTTTCTACTTAACATAGTCGTATACTGAAAACTTTTGTTTTAGAAAAAGCAAGCACTTTATGTCTGAGTTTGTAGACAGGCTTACAAAAGACACGGTGGCTTTGTTAGTTGTGCAGCCATTCCACTATGACCTCTCTGACCTCTCTAGACACTCACTTGGCCCTTCTAGGTTTAATTTTTTCCTATGTATATGAGAAAAAAGGAAGACAAACACTGGCTGTAGATACTGGTATGTTCATGGGTGAAAACTTCCCATATAGGCAAAAAAAGTATAATTAAACCTTGGCACTGTTCCTTTAAAAATTAAAACCCCATTAAAATTTAAGAAAGTCTTAAACAACCTCATTAGTGCTGGGCTGGAAAGCCATTAAGTATATTGGTTTGCCCCTAAAAACATCCCCAGAAGGTTAGTCGTGCTCCATACTGCCAAAGGTATTTAATGATATAATAGATTATGACTCCTTCTGATGATCACAATCTCCCAGTGTTTAAACCTTCTTTACAATACCACAGATGGACTGTTTCCCAAAGTTTCTAGAAGCATTAGCTGTGTCATGTCCAAAAGACCAAAAGAACCAGGAGGATGCTAGCCAAAATGAGATTATATAGGAATTAGAGAAACTGAGGGAAGGGAAGTGGTACCCAGCTGTTAGAGAGGTTGAGGGTAGGCAGCAGGGTATGCTAGATAGGATTACTCTGTAACAAGTACTTGGGACTTGGGACTGAGGGAGATGAGCAACCAGACTCTGCCTTGGTATGTCTTTTGCACTGGGTTTCTTTGATCCATAACAATGATAATTTAGAATTTAACAACAGTATGTTCTCCCATCGGGGCTATGATTTTCCTAGTTCTGACCTTGTTTATAATATCAAGCATGACCTCCCTTCAACAGAGTGGATCTGAAATCCAACCACAGGAAAAACTGATTACCCCCGAAAAACTTTGCCACTGTTGCAACACTGGGCATGCCTTGCCTAGCAGGTTGATACAGTGTCATGCAGAGTCCAGACTCTAGCAGGGGATAGGACCACAGAGATTTCCTGTTCCAGCACTGAGTCAGTGAGTCATCGGGGAGACTTTTCGGTTCTCTTCACAACTGATTCCTCAGTGGCCTGAGATCAAAGTATGTAATGTTTTCAGCAATATGTCTTACTATCTTGATATGGTGGCAAGCAAGAACATTGACAATAGACTTTATTGTTTTGGGTGCCTTTGGTGCCTCTCTGATGAATAATTTATTTGGAAGTAACCTATGCCCATCGCTGAGAATTTTATTAAATTGTTCATGAATTCTGATAGAAATACCACTCACCCACTTAAACCAACTTTATGATTGTTCGAAGACAGACTTTTAATAGCAAGAGAATACAAACTTTAGGATTACAGAAAATATGAGAATGTATATATGTATACACATATTATATATACACACATACATACATACATACATCCTATTGGGGTTTCATAAGGCTTCTCCATACATTTTTAGCTTTTGTTTACCACTCCCCAACTCTCTTTTCCCCAGGCTTCTGCCTTTATCCCTTCATTTAAGTCTTTAGCTTCTGCTACTGTCTCCTTGTTCTTTTGGATCCCATGTATTATTCTATCCTTCTTACTGCATTTTTAATTTGCTTCTGAAGCAGCTTCTCCATTCATACTTGTTCTTGGTTAATTCTCTCCCTCATTGCAAGAGCCAGAGGGGATGGAGATTACCAAGGAAACAAGGCCTGCTAAACCCAACAAATGGATGCACGTGGGAGCTCACTGAGTATCCGTCAGCTAGATAAAGTCCTAGTGCTTAGAGAAGCACCATCCCTAAACCACAAGCTATCGCCCACTGATAAGTACTCACAGTGATGCTTGACCATGCAGAGAGCTATCTAAAAGGAATTGTTAACTGTAGCCCAACAGAGGAGAACAATTAGACGTAATTCATAGGCAATGGAAGGTCTTTATTCCATCCAGCTGGTCCCACATCCAGGTATTCGAAAACTTAGGTGTGGCCCCATGTGTCCCAAACATGGAGATTTTAAAGGCAGAAACAACATTCTGGCATCTAGTTCATTTGCAGAAGGGGGTTTCACAGGTGCAAGCATTCAGACAGAAGCTAAACTGCTGACTGAAAGGAGTCCTGACCAGACAGTTTAACAAAAGTGAAGTTAGCTAGGACATCCTGACTTGGTTTTCTAGAAAAAAAAATTGTATATTTTTCCATGGGATTCTCCATCAAGAGATCAAATTCTAGTTAAATAAAAAATGAGATCATCAAAAAATACATGACAGTGAAACTGTCACAGAATTGTCTGAAGGGGAGGGATGGTTGTGCTCTACCTAAAGACCTGCCTTTCACACACATTTCCCACTTTTCTCCCATTATGACTTCACTCTGTCCCACAAAAACCTTTTACTCTTCCTGAGCCCTTGGGTCATTTATGGTAGATGAGACCTTCCACTCCCTGGTCCTTTAGGTTTTTGAAACATGTTTTTTTCTGTGTAGCTTTAGCACCTGTCCTGGCACTGGCTCTTGTAGACCAGGCTGGTCTGGAACTCAGAGATCCACCTACCTCTGCCTCCTGAGTATGGGATTAAAGGTGTGTGTCACTATCACCCGACTCTCCCTGGTCTTTCTGAAGAGCAGTAATATGTTTAGAGATTCTGCTCACATAAACTCTTCAAGTTGAGAATTTATGGCAATTTGAATTCATGCTGTTGGGCTGTAGTTCCTCATATTTGCTTCATAATTATTTCCTGAGTTCTAGCCAGCAGTTGGTGAGCTCACTGGCCCTCGACTGTTAGGATGACTTTTGTATCAACAGGAGTGAGTACTGTACTAGTGATCTAACACAGTAATCGAACACTAGTAATCTGACACAGAGTAACTCTTTTCTATTCTGAAATGTGCTTTTGAGAAGCCGACTGATTCTGTTGGAAGTTAGCATTCAGCAGCCCATGAATAAGTAGATAAAATGCGAAATGTGTAACAGATTTCTGTATTGAAGAACTTAGATACTTAAGTATGTGACTTTACATTGTATGTGCTTAACAGGTAGAACTTAGCTTTTTAATGGGAATATGTACAAACTTGATTTCCTCTCTCTCTCTCTCTCTCTCTCTCTCTCTCTCTCTCGTTCTCCTCTCTCTTCAGCTTTTAAATTAGGTAACCATAATTAACACTTGAAGGTGGTTATAGCGCAACAAAGGAATGGAAATTCTCTAAAACGTTATTCAAAAATAAACTCACCTACATTGTATAAATCCCAAGCATCGATTGAGACACCAACTGCCATGCTCTCATGCAGAAAAGAATTAAAAATAGAAGGAATAAAATAATTGAAAAAGTCACTGATTTGGAACTGAGTGTTGTCAAAAGTAAAGAGCTAGTTTGTAGCACTAACATATTCAAGGAGAAAACGTTCAATTGTTTTCCCTGACAATCACCGGGAGGGAATCAAGCACTTCATAGCAATTATGAACTGCTGCCAGAATCTGTTATAACACCGCCTTAAGGGAGGTAAGATAAGGATGATTCTAGCTAAGAAGCCACATCAAGGGAAGTAGGAAAATGAGAAAGTCTTTTGCAGTTTGAACTCCTAAGGAAAATGAGAAAGCCTTTTGCAGTTTTAACTCCTGAGGTTTATCTGATGATTAAAGGTGTTGCAATATGGGAAAGATGAGAGAATAAGATCTACTGCTGAAAAATTAAAGATTTTTTTGGAAAATATCACAGACTATATTTATTAAGTTTATGGTAAATATTGCATTTAATATCATTTTAAAACCTTACTGCAATTAAGAAAAATTAAGCATTTTACACTATATTTTAAAAAGTGTATGAACAATAATTAAAAAATGAAAAATGCTGTGTTATAAAGAATGTATTGTCATCAAATGTAGGGCTTGAAATTTAATAAAGGAAAGTACAATAACTGAATTTTAATGTCAAAGTACTACAATAAAGAAAAACTAAATAAGTAAATACATTATAGAAACCAATTTTTGGCACAAAATTACATAGGAAAAATGTCACAGTTTGCAGTTTGAAAGATTAAAGTCAACATATGAAAGAAGGAAATTAATCACTTACAAATATTTGGATTATGTAGATTGAATAGAACTAATTTTAAAACAAACTTAACCTAAATTTTTTAAATTATAATTGTCTCCTTAAGTGTAAAGTCAAACACTGCTTTATTTTGCTTTTTTTTTCTGTTTTGAATATGATAATACAAGGCAATTCAAGCTAGCCTAGGCTGTCAATCCCTCTGTCTCTGTATCTTAAATGCTGAGATTAAAAATATGATCAACTTGATTAAAGAGTGGGTGTTTGTTTATTTTTCAGTGAGAGTCATTAAATTCAGGGCCTTTGCACATGCAAGGAAAATGCTTTAGTTGTGGACAAAATAATTTGGAAAAACATTATTATACTAAAATTGAATGATGTTATTAAATAGAAATATACCATCTTGCTTAGCTATCTATCTACTTAAGAATACTGGAAGTGTATCTTCTATATTAAGAATGGTCATTTTATACAAGTGGTTGGACATGAATTGTTAAAAAGATAAATCTTAACAGCCACAACTTTGGTATTTGTTTATATATATTTTCCATATTCATGTGAAGAAGATTTAGAGAGGGAAAGATGGGGTTCTATAAGAAAGTTTCATCAAGAAAAAAATCAGTGTGCTGTTTGAGGAGCCAGGATTACAATAAATTAAGAGATATATATAGTTATTTGCATTAATCAACAGAGTATGTGTCTTGTGCAAATAGACAATTTAAATAGAAAACATTATTTTATGAAGTATGTGTAGGAAATTGTTACAGTGTGTTTAGTAGTAGCTCAATAGCTTCTTAAAGTTATCTTTTCTTCTTTTACTATAGGGATGTTCTTCCTGCACACCACTTAACTGATTCTTTCTATGCCTCCCATCTGTGTTTGATGGTGTCACCTATAACCCAGCTACAGTAGAGATTGAAATCTGAAGTCAAGAGCTCTTACCTGTGCTACAGAGCAAGAACATGAAAAACCTGGTTAATTTTCTGTGATCTTGAGCATAAAAGTAGAGAAATTTTTAAAAATTTGGCATTATAATTATATAATTATATATTTATAAAATTATATAATTATATTTATAATTATATAATTATATATAATTATATATAATATATATATAATTATATAATATATATATAATATAATATATATATAATTATATAATTATAATTATAATACTGTGGCAAAATGCATGCCTGCCATATAAGAGGTTATATGTTTAATAATACCTACCAAAGAATCAAACACACAAGCAGAAAGAAACTTAACCAATTACTAATCCTTCAATATTGTCCACCTAGAGAAATATATTTGCTTATAATAATCACATTATATTTTTATTAGATATTTATATATTCATACAGAAATATAATTTGGTACAGAATGAAAGGACATGCATTATAAATATGAATCACTATTTACATGTATTTGAATACTTATAAGAAAATAAAACTTATTGTCTTTAAAGAACCCATCTTTTGGAACTTTCTACAAAATGCATGATTTACAACCATAATCAAAACTGTTTTGATTACAACAAATATAACAAAATTGCTTAGTTTTTAAAATTATTCATGTATCTCTGTAGGAATTCATGTGTGTGATTGTCTGAAGGACAAAGGATCACCTTGAGTGTCATCCACAAGAACAGTATCTACCCACTTTGAGACAGGGTCTGTTACTGATGTGGAAATCACCAATTCTGCATTACTAGAGATCCCCTGATACCATCATGTCTTCCGTTTATCTAAAGCAACATTGCTAACACTTGTTAATATGATGGGAACAAATTCAGGTCTTTCTTGCTTCAAAGATGATATTTCACTTTTTGAAATATCATCCCAATTCTGTTGGTCAGTTCTTAAACAAAGCAAGTTATAAATATAAGGAGGATTTCCATAGGACCTTCCTTACATGTGGACATTGGCTTGAAGTATATTTTTCATCTCTTAAAATATAGATTTTATTTATTTTAATGAATTGCCAAATGTCTATTCAATTTACACTTTGAATAGTTTGATTACAAATAGAATCATATTAAAGACTTATTATTTGAACCATTTATTCCTTGTTAAATTTTATGTTACGAATAAGATTTACAATAATCTACATGACTACTTTCTGTCAATGACATGAGTGTTAACTCCCTTTTAACAATAAAATATGTAATATTTCTAGGAACAAAATTTTAATTGATTCAAATTTGTGTAGACAATTTTCTCAGTGCTAATATTTTAACAATGAGATACCAAATCATTAGCACATATGTAGAAGCATTACATCCATTGTTACACCAAATCATCCAGCAGAATATTTGTCAGTTTCTACACTTGCTTAAATGCTGAAAAAAAAATTACATGTCAACGTACATTATCGTGTGTCAACATAACTGATAAAAGGACAGAGATACTTAGACGCATGGAGGAGCATCATTCTTGGTGCTTCTTCCTATTGTTTTTGTAAGTGATGAACATATGAATAGCCAGCAACAAAACAAAGACCGTGTTCTATGTAGATGATGTTACCCATTTCATTGAAATCCCTGGGAAAATAAAATGGTCTGGAAAGAGCAAATTTACTTAACTTTCCAAAATTCGATCAAAAATGTTTTTAACCTTGATCCAGACTTCTGTCTTTTCAGCTTTCCAACTTCCATATGACAGATCTCAAAATTCTCATTCCATAAAATTTTGTGTAAAATTCTTTTAATCCCCCTCTCTGTCTCTGTCTTGGTCTTTGTCTCATTCTCTATCTCTGTCTGTCTCACTAGTTTATCCCCGCTTATTCACCACAATGCCTTAATCATTGTTATATTGCTCTGAAGGGACATCATGACCAAGGTAACTCATAAAAGAAAGCCTTTAACTGAAGGCTTGATTACAGGTTGCGTCCATTATCCTCATGGCATGATGCATGACAGCAGGTATGGCTGTCATGGTGTTTTGGAGCCGCAGTTGAGGGCCGCATCATGATCCACAGCAGAGGAAGGCCCTGGGCTTCTCAGCATGGCCTTTGTTTTTAAAATCTTTTTTTTCAAAGTTTATTAAATTATAAAAATTTCCATTACCGCCCCTCCTCCCAACACCCTCCCACTCCCCCCACTCCCTCTTCTCCTCCCTCTCCATCCCTAAGAGCAGTCAGGGTTTCCTGCCCTGTGGGAAGTTCAAGTTCCTCCCCCCTTCCTCCAGGTCCAGGAAGGTGAGTATCCAAACAGACTGGATCCCAAAAATCCAGTATATGCAGAGGAAACAAGTCCCAGTGTCATTGTCAATGGCTTTTCAGAGACTCCGGGCCAGCCACATTCAGAGAATCCAGCCACATTCAGAGAGTCCGGCCACATTCAGAGAATCTGGTTGGATCACGTGCTCGCTCAGTCCCAGTCCAACTGGCCTTGGTGAACTCTCATTAGATCAGTTACCTTGTATCAGTGGGTGATCGCACCCCTCGAGGTTCTGATTTCCTTTTTCATGTTCTTCCTCCTTCTGCTCCTCATTTGGACATTGGGGGGCTCAGTCCGGTGCTCCAATGTGGGTCTCCGTCTGTATCGCCATCCATCGTCGGATGAAGGTTCCCTCTGGTCTTGCATTCTTTGCTCACGTTCTCTTTCCTTCTGCTTCTCATTTGGACCTAGGGAGTTAAGTCCAATGTTCCAATGTGGGTCTCTGTCTCTATCTCCATCCATCGCCAGATGAAGGTTCTATGGTGATAAGCAAAATATTCATCAGTATGGTTATGGGCCAAGGCCGGTTCAGGCACCCTCTCCTCTGTCCAGAGAGCAATCTGGGGATCTCTCCTTGGACCTGGGATCCATTTATGATCAAGTCTCTTGTAAACCCTAAAATGACTCCCTTAGTTGAAATATATTCTTCCCTGATCCCATATCCACCCTTCCTCCCTCCCCCCAATCCCAGTCCCCCAACTTTCCCCATTCCTCCCCAACTCCCTTCTCTCTAACCCTCTCCCCTTCCAACAACCCTACAACCCCCCCATGCACCCAAGGTTACCTGGGACTCTTGTCTATTCCCAATCTCCAGGAGGATAACTACATGATTTTTGCCAGGTTCACCTTCTTATTTAGCTTCTCTAGGATCACGAATAATAGGCTCAAAGACCTTTAATTTTGAATAGAATCCACTTATGAGTGAATACATACCATATTCCTCTTTTTGGGTCTGGCATACCTCACTCAGTAAAGCGTTTTCTGTGTCCATCCATTTGCATGCAAAATTCAAGATGTCATTGTTTTTTACCGCTGATGTATATATGTATATATGTTCCACACCTTCTTAACCATTTTTCTATTGAGGGTCACCCTGTTGTTTCCAGGTTCTGGTTATTATAAATAGTGCAGCTATGAACATAGTTGAACAAATGCTTTTGTGGTATGATAGGGCATCTCTTGGGTCTTGAGATAGGTTGACTCCCAGTTTCCTGAGAAACAGCCACACTGATTTCCACAGTGGCTGCACAAGTTTGAATTCCCACCAACAATGGATGATAGCTCCCCTCTCTCCACATCCTCTCCAGCATAGGCTATCAATGGTGTTTTTGACTTTAGCTAATCTGACCGGTGTAAAATGGTATCTCATAGTTGTTTTGATTTGCATTTCCCTGATCGCTAAGGATGTTGAGCATGACCTTAAGTGTCTTTTGACCATTCAAAGTTCTTCTGTTGAGAATTCTCTGTTCAGATCAGCACCCCATTTTTTAATTGGGTTAATTAGAGTTTTATTGTCTAGTTTCTTGAGTTCTTTGTATATTTTGGAGATCAGGCCTTTATCTGATGAGGGGTTGGTGAAGATCTTCTCCCAGTCAGAAGGTAGCCTTTTTGTCTTACTGATGGTGGCCTTTGCTTTACAGAAGCTTCTCAGTTTCAGTAGGTCCCATTTGTTCATTGATTCTCTTATTGTCTGTGCTACTGGGAAGTGGTCTCCTGTGCTTATGTCTTGTAGACTACTTCCCACTTTCTCTTCTATCAGGTTCAAAGTAGTCAGATTAATGTTGAGGTCTTTAATCCATTTGGACTTGAATTTTGTGCATGGTGATAGATATGGATCTACTTTCATTTTTCTACAGGTTGACATTCAGTTTTGCCAGTACCATTTGTTAAAGATGCTTTCCTTCTTCCATTGCATACCCTTAGCCCCCTTGTCGAAAATCAAGTGTTCATAGGCTTGTGGGGTAATATCTGGGTCTTCTATTCGATTCCATAGGTCGACTTCTCTGTTCTTATGCCAGTACCAAGCTGTTTTCAATACTGTAGCTGTGTAATAGGGTTTGAAGTCAGGGATGGTTATACCTCCAGAAGTTCTTTTATTATATAAGATTGTTTTGGCTATCCTGGTTTTTTTTTTGTTTTTCCATATAAAGTTAATTATTATTCTCTCAAGGTCTGTGAGAAGTTTGATGGTATTTTGATGGAGATTGCATTGAATCTATAGATTGCTCTTGGTAGAGTTGCTATTTTTACTATGTTGATCCTCCCAATCCAAGAGCAAGGGAGATCTTTCCATTTTCTGGTATCCTCCTCAATTTCTTTCTTCAAAGACTTAAAGTTCTTGTCAAATAGGTCTTTCACTTCCTTGGTCAGAGTTATCCCAAGATATTTTATGCTATTTGTGGCTATTGTGAAAGGTGAAGTTTCTCTGATCTCCCTCCCTGCTTCTTTATCATTTGTGTATAGGAGGGCAATTGATGTTTTGAAGTTGATCTTGTATGCTGCCACATTTTATCAGCTGTAGGAGTTCTTTGGTAGAGTTTTTGGGGTCGCTCATGTATACTATCATATCATCTGCAAATAATGAGAGTTTAACTTCTTCCTTTCCAATTTGAATCCCCTTGATCCCCTTATGTTGTCGTATTGCTCTTGCTAGAACTTCAAGCACTATATTGAAGAGGTATGGGGAGAGTGGACAGCCTTGTCTTGTTCCTGATTTCAATGGAATGGATTTGAGTTTCTCTCCATTCAGTTTGATGTTAGCTGTCGGCTTGCTGTAAATAGGTTTTATTATATTTAGGTATGATCCTTGTATACCCAATCTCTTCAACACCTTTATCATAAAGGGATGTTGGATTTTGTCAAATGCTTTTTCAGCATCTATTGAGATGATCATATGTTTTTTTTTTCATTCAGTTTATTTATATGATGGATTACTTTGATACATTTGTGTATGTTGCACCAGCCCTGCATCTCTGGAATGAAGCCTACTTGATCATAATGGATAATTTTTCTAATGTATTCTTGGATTCGGTTTGCCAGGATTTTGTTGAGAATTTTTGCGTCAATATTCATGAGTGAGATCGGCCTGTAATTCCCTTTCTTGGTTGTGTCTTTATGTGGTTTTGGTATCAGGGTAACCGTAGCTTCATAAAAAGAGTTTGGCAATGACTTTTCTGTTTCTATATTGTGAAAAACCTTAAGGAGTATAGGTATCAGCTCTTCTTGGAAGTTCTGGTAGAATTCTGCATTGAAACCATCTGACCCTGGGCTTTTTTTGATCGGGAGATTTTTGATAACAGCTTCTAATTCTTCACAACTAACAGGTCTATTTAGATTGTTCACCTGGTCTTGATTTAACTTTGGCAAATGGTATTTATCTAAAAACCAATCCATTTCTTGTACATTTTCCAACTTTGTGGCATATAAACATTCGTAGTAAGATCTAATGATTCTCTGAATTTCCTCTGTGTCTGTTGTTAAGTCCCCCTTTTCATTTCTGATCTTATTAATTTGAGTGTTCTCTCTCTGCCGTTTGATTAGTTTGGCTAGGAGTTTGTCAATCTTGTTGATTTTCTCCAAGAACCAACTTTTTGTTTCGTTGATTTTTTTGGATTGTTTTCTTTGTTTCTATTTTGTTGATTTCAGCCCTCAGTTTGATTATTTCCAGTCTTCTACTCCTCCTGGGAGAGTCTGCTTCTTTTTTTCCAGAGCTTTCAGGTGTGCTGTTAAGTCTCCAATATGTGCTTTCACCATTTTCTTTAATTGGGCACTTAGTACTATGAACTTTCCTCTTAGCACTGCTTTCATTGTGTCACATAAGTTTGAGTATGTTGTGTCTTTATTTTCATTAAATTCAAGAAAGACTTTAATATCTTTCTTTATTTCTTCCTTGACCCAGGGATGATTCAGTAGTTTTCTGTTCAACTTCCACGCGTTTGTAGACTTTCTGGTATTCGAATTGTTATTGAATTCTAACTTTATTCCGTGGTGATCCGGCAAGACACAGGTGGTTACTAAATTTTTTTTTTTTTATCTGTGGAAGTTTGCTTTATTACCGAGTATGTGGTCAATTTTTGAGAAGGTTTCATGAGCTGCAGAGAAGAAGGTATATTCTTTCTTATTTGGGTGGAATGTTCTATAGATATCTGTTAAGTCCATTTGATTCCTTACCTCTAGTAGTTCTCTTATTTCTTTGTTGAGTTTCTGTTTGATTGACCTGAATATTGGTGAGAGAGGTGTGTTGAAGTCTCCTACTATTAGTGTGTGTCGTTTGATGACTTCCTTGAGTTCTAAAAGTTTTTCTTTTACATAAGTGGGTGCTTTTATATTAGGGGCATAGATATTCAGGATTGAGACTTCCTCCTGATGAATTGTTCCTGTTATGAGTATGAAATGTCCATCTCCATCTCTTCTGATTGATTTTAGTTTGAAGTCAATTTTGTTAGATATTAGAATGGCCACACCCGCTTATTTCTTACGTCCATTTGCTTGGAAAACCTTTTCCCAAATATTTACTCTGAGTAGATGTCTATCTTTGTGGTTGAGGTGTGTTTCTTGTAAACAGCAGAATGTTGGATCCTGTTTTCGTATCCAATCTCTTAGTCTGTGCCTTTTTATAGGTGAGTTGAGTCCATTAATATTAAGTGATATTAATGACTAGTGGTTGTTGATTCCAGTTATTTTTTGTTTGTTTGTGTGTGTGTGTGGTAGAGTTTGTGTGTTTCCCTTCGTTGTGATTGTGAAGGGTCGCTAGATGTCTGGGTTATTGTTGGCAGTGATGGCAATGTTGGAGTCCTTGGGTTGCGATTTTCCTTCTATTACTTTCTGAAAGGCTGGATTTGTGGCTACAAATTGTTTACATTTGTATTTATCCTGGAATATTTTGTTTTCTCCGTTGATAGTGAACAATAGCTTGGCTGGGTATAGTAGTCAGGGTTTGCATCTGTGGTCTCTTAGTTTCTGCAGAACCTCTATCCAGGACCTTCTGGCTTTCATGGTTTCCATAGAGAAGTCCGGTGTAAGCCTGATAGGTTTACCTTTATAAGTTACTTGACCTTTTTCCCTTGCAGCTCTTAGTATTCTTTCTTTAATCTGTATGTTTTGTGTTTTGATTACTATATGGCGAGGGGATTTTTTTTTTTGATCCAGTCTATTCGGTGTTCTGTATGCTTCTTGAACATTCATAGGAATAAGATTCTTTAGATTGGGAAAGTTTTCTTCTATAATTTTGTTGAATATATTTTCTGGGCCTTTGATCTGCTGTTCTTCTCCTTCTTCAATCCCTATTATTCTTAGATTTAGTTTTTTTTTACTGTGTCCCAGATTTCTTGAATCTTTTGTGAAGAGAATTTGTTGGATTTGCCGATTTCTTTGGTCAGACCGTTTATTTTCTCTATGGTATCTTCAGAATCTGAGATTTATTCTTCTATCTCTTGTTTTCTATTGGTTATGCTTGATTCTGTAGTCTCCGTTCGTTTACCTAGGTTTTCCATATCCAGCCAGTTCTCGGTTTGTGTTTTCTTCATTGCCTCCATTTCCGTTTTCAATTCTTGAACTGTTTCCTTTACCTGTTTGATTGTTTTTTCTTAGTTTCTCAGGGTATCATTCACGGATTTACTTATTTCTTCAAACTTTTTGTTGTACTTCTCATCCATTTCTATAAGGTGTTCAAGTCCTTCTATTGTAGGGTCATTGGGATCTGGTGTTTTCATATTGTTTTTCAGATTGTTGGACGAGGTCTTGCCTTGGCGTCTGCCCATCTCTTCCTTCAACTGCTCTCTATTGGATCTTCTGGTACTGGGTCAGGTTCTCATGTTGGGCAGGGACTTAACTGACAGAATGCCCACCTTTCCTCAGGCAGGCTATTGAAGCACATGCACTCCCTCCTTCCGGGATGTGCCTACAGCCCAGGCCCAGCATGCAAGGAAGCTGAGCTGGGGAAATTTTATGGCCCCAGGGGGAAGGGAGAAATATAGGATTTTGTACCTGGATGGAAGCTGGGATGGCAGGTGGGAGAGCTTAGCAGGTTAGAGTCAGCAATGCAGGGTGACCTGGGAGTCTATGGTGTCCAAAGAACAGAGGAAAGGTCATGCCTCTGACAGCATTTTCTAATGGGAGTGTGAAAAGACAGGCAATGGCAGGTGAAAGAGAGCCCACGTGTGCCTTGGATCCTTCTGCTCCTCTTCCTCATGAGGAAAGTCCTTTGATGTTATCTCATGCAGGATCTAAGAAAGAATCAGCAAGGTTTTATAATCCTGACTGGTTCCCCTGTAGTGCCTAACTGTAAATCATTCCACAGGACCACCTGAGAAAAATCAGAAGAGCTCCATTGGGTTTGCTGCTGCCTTAATCAGGTCCACAACCAAAGGGAATCATTGGGTTAAAAATAGAAAGAGTTAACTTGCAAAATTCTTGTGATTGTGAAGAACAGCTTGGAGCTTCTGCTCAAACTCAAGGAACAAAGCAAGCCTTGCAGTGTCTGTGGTGCTATTCAAGGCCATGACTCTGAATTGCAGAGTCTAAAAGGTGAGCCTCCACTTTAATCCCAGCCTTCTACTCAGGATAAATCTGGTTATTTATCTTCTATCCTCACAGAGGCAAAAATAAATGTTTACATTTATTTGTACATATTTGTTAGGCAGAGTGTTTGAGTTTATAAGAACAGTTTAATGTATGATGCATTTGTTGATTGTCTTCACCATCCCCCCATCCATCTCCCCTCTCTTTCTTCACACTCCTGACTAGTCTTCCTTATTCCAGTCTTCCTCCTCCTTCTGCATCATTTGTATGCATTTTACTGGATCTAGAAAAATAAAACAGTCATTCTTTGGAATATGCCAAATTTTGATTAATAACCTGATGTCCAGTAGTATTCTCTTTTCATTGACTTATATGACTTAATTCTCTGTAGCTGAATTAAACTCTATTGACAAACCTCACACTTTTTTTTCATTCATTTGTATGTTTATGGACCCTTATCCTGTTACTGTGCTTTAACTGTTGTAAAGAGGCCTGGATTTTCAATTACCCCTGTGTTTGGACTGCAGTTTGTTAGAAATGTCCATCAAATTCATAGCTTGGTCACAGCATTGTTTTATTTCTAATTTTGGGGAGGAATGTCTGTATTGATTTGCCCAAAGGCCAAATCAATTACACACCTACCTTAATGCTATAACGATTCCATTTCCCCATATACTCATAAGGTCTTGCAATATATATTGTAAACCACTCAAAACTACCAGTATGTACAAACATGAAGGGACATCAGAAGGATCTTGAAGATCTCTCAGGGACAGCCCGCTTGAAGTCAGTGAATACTTTCTGTCCGAACAGACATCAATTTTCATGGTTCTACAGCTGGGAATGGACTTCATGACCACTTCCTCCCCCATGCTAGGATTTTGACTGATTTCATCTTCTCCAGGTCTTGTGAATGTAGTCAAAGCTACTGGAAGTCCATAGGTGCGGCTGTGCTATTTACAGAGAGCATTTCTCACTGTATCCACCTATTGCTCTGGCTTACACCATCTGTCTACCATCTTTCTGATAATGATCCTGAGTTATGAAAAGAGGAGGAAGTCGAAAGTAATTTTATATTACATTTCTTACTATATAAGTATGTTAAACCTGATTATTGACTATTTGTTCTTTTTCAAATACATTTATATTTGAAAAATCTATTCAAAAATATAAAAATAAATTTTGAAAAGATATATCTCATATAATATATGTCATACACATAAAAAATAAATAATCTTCAATCAAAAATTGATGGTCAAAAATATGTTAGCAGTAGTGTGTGGGTTTAACTATGACTCTTGTGTTCTATTCTTGTACCTATGTGTTTGTGGTGAGACCAGCAGCATACTGTTTTAGATAGTAAGTGTCCATAGCTCAGGATGAAATCAGATGTAATACTTCCATTATATTTGGTCAGTTTTTTATCCACAAAATGTTTGTTTGTCTGTGTTATTTGGAGTCTCCTGTGATCCCATATCCATTTCAGTACTTTCCCCCCCAATTCTGAGAAGGTAGTCTTTGAAGTTTTTATGGAGATTTCCATGAATCTATAATTTTCATTTTATTACTTCTCAGATCCACAAGGAAGGGAGATCCTTTATCTGTTGTCACTCGAATAAATACTGTAATATAAATTTGACACTTCTCGATTGTGGAAGTGGCCACCAATGACTGATCTCACCTCAGACACTTAACCATGACAGTGAGCTAACCACTGACACTGTCTGGACTTCCAGGACCTGGAAAGTGAATGGCCCAGAGACCCAGAATAGAGCCAAGACTATTGGAAAAGCATGGAAACATAATGAAGTCTAATGACATTCTGCTCTACTCATAAATTGGTGACTACCCCATTTATCATCAGAGAGTTTCTATTCAGCAACTGATGGAAACAGAAAAAGCAATCCACAGCCAACTATTGGTTTGATCTCTGGTAATCCAGCTGAAGATAAAGAGGAAGTATTGTTTGAATCAGGGGCTCAAGGTCATCGCATGGGAACCCAGAGAAACAACTATCTAGAGTTCATAGTTGCTCCACAGGGTCTGAACCCACAACCAGGTGCCTTCATGCGAACAACCTAGGCCTTCTCCCTAAGTGTGACAGTTGTGTAATTTGGTTACTTGCAGTTTTCCTAGCAGTGGAAGTCAGAGCTGTCCCAGTGCTTTGGCTGGTTTCTAGAAACATATTCCTTATACTGGGTTGCCTTGTCCAACCTTAATGCAAGAGGTGCTTAGTCTTACCTCAATTTGATATTCCATGCTTTGTTGACACCCATGTGAGGACTGCATTTTTCTAAACAGAAACAGAGAAAGAGTAGACGGAGAAGGGGTAGAAGGCAGAAAGGAAGGGAATTGAGGAGAGAAGGTAGGAGAAACTGTGGTCAAGATATAAAATAAATGAACCAATTAAATTGTTTAATTAATTTAACAATCCTCTCTAAAACTGAGTTGCAATGTACTTACTTTCTGGCATGTTTATCTGGTTTCAACATGCTCTGATACTACTCTGAAGTTTCTTCTATTGGGGAACATAATGATAAAAATTAGTTATTAGTAATTCAGTTATTGTTACCTTATCCAAATATTAAGGTCAAGATCTGTATGAATACCTGATACTTTTTTCAAAGTCTACTGTCATGTTGTGATGCTTGATTGCACAGGTAGGCAAGTTTAAGAGGTGAAAGGGAAAGTAAATTTTACCCATACACTAGTACTCATAAGGTATAATAGAGATGTATTTATTTTCTTATAATCCACTGATCTGTCAGTATTTTCCTATGAAACATAACAAAGGGAACACACGTAAACATACAGTGTTACATTTATATTTTCCTCATGTTTTTACCATGCTTTATAAAATATGTTCTTAGACATCTGTATTCTGAATGTGTATATAGTTTTCTATACTATGTAGTAGGTGAGAGATCTTTATATTCCTTTCCAAACTTAAACTTTGTGGCCATGACTTCCCTGTCTTGTTAAGTGAAGTCTTGAGAATGAGGAATAAGTTCTTCTGTCTACAGGCAAATGTTGTAACTTTCCTGTTTGTCATCATTTAAAGGTGAGTGAAGAATTCACGATAGGACCACACTCGCTGAGCTCCTTCATAGAGAGATTTGTTACATAGAATTATCCTTTGTGAACTGCTTAGACTGAAATCTTTATTGGAGGCCAATAGTTTAGAAGTTTAATGAAAATGGATATTTTAATCCTGATGCAAAGTGTCTCTTCCTTAAAAAAAGTTTTCCTTTCCTTTATATTATGTCAAAGATTAGATGAAGAGTATGTGTTCTGTTGAGGATACATTTTTTTACTTTCTTTCTTTCTACAAAATACTTTCTTAGAACATGTACTTGTCCTGCGCTCGGCCTCGCCTGCAAGAACCACGCGGGACACAGGATCCTACTGCAGAAATAGCTTTAATGCCCCTTGGGAGAGCGAGCATCAGCCAACATGGCGGAGACCCAGATATGATGGAACCCATCCCTTATATAGGAAACAGACCCTGCTTCGGACATGTCACTCTTGGATTGATCCGCTGCTCCCAGTCCTAGGTGATGCCTCGGGAGTAGGTGGGGACATAGTAGTGGAAAGTTACCAACACGTGTGCGTGCGTTCACCTGGCGGTGAAGCCGGATGTCAGCGCCATCTTGATGATGGAGAATGTGGCTGCGCCCCCCCACATCTCCCCCTTATTATTACTTCTTTGCAGAAAGGCAACTCCCTCAGAAGGTAAAGATAGAGGTCGCACTTCCCAAAATAGAAACATTAAAATGGGCTTACACGGAATCTGCCCCTAGGCTCATGACACCTGGAACTTATCCGGCCTGCCCTCTGCCATTTTTCTGGGAAAGGGAACATACGGCAGGAAACCCTTATGTAGGGCGACTTATCTTTCAGAGAGGGCCATTCTCTGTGCGATGCTTTTCAGCTCGACAACCTTCAGGGCTAGCTAAGCCAAGCACTCCACCCTGTGCCATGGACCACAGTCCTAGGGGTGCAGGAGCTGGTTGGCTTAAACCTTACTGCTTTAACATAGATAACCACACATCATTAGAGGCTCCCTGTTCCAGGGCAGCCAGCGCTGTGCAATAACCACTTTGTCCCTAAGACTTTGGGATTTGAGTCAGCAGACCATCCAGAGGAGAAACACTGTTCCATAGCATAGGACAGTTCCAAAACACTTCCACCCCCACCCATTCTTTGAAGTAGGGGATGAAGGACACGACCCAGGACTGGAATCCTTCGGCCAGGCTTATGTCCACTCGCGTGGAGTTGATTGCCACGATGGACCGTCTCAAGGAGGACAGCAAATCATCAAAATTCTCCTGCAAGATACAAAGACAATTCTCGGGACAAGTTAGCCACTTTTATAAAGTTCTCATATGGTACACTGGTCACACATAAGGCTGGAGTTTTCCATTCATAGCCCAATTGGGCAAGCTGCCATAAGATATCCACCTGTTCTTGTACTAGGTCAATTATTTGATTAAGAACCATTATTCCACCTCTAATAGATGTATCTATGGTAACCTGCTGATCCAGGGCTGTAGCCACTGTGGTAGATAACTGATTGAGGGTCTCTGTTTTTCATGAAATAGGCCGTGCTGCCCCAGTGGCGCCTAGGAAAAACCCAGGCCCTGTTTGTTGATATTAGGTTTAAGATTTATTGGCTCCCGTATTCCTTGCCGGGTACGGTGGCCTCGGGTTCCAGAGTCCGCCCGCCATCCAAGGGCTGTGCGCGGCCCTGGGCCTGCTCGCTGCGCGGCTCCGCATGTCCCAGGCCAGGAAGTGGCGGCTCCACCCCCAGGCGCCCCCGCCTTCCCCGCGGGGCCAACCCAGTCCTCCACGGCTGTGTTGGTGGGGGAGTGTGGCGGGAGCCGACACCCAGACCGAGGTGGCACAGGCCGGCAACATCTCAAGGTCCGCGCCAGAGCCACTGCGGCTCAAGGGGCCGATGGGAGAGGCGGCGAACAGGGCCGCTTCCCTACTAGCAAACTCTCAACACCTGTGCCACAGCAAAAGCGGCTGTAAACTCTCACAGATCCAGCCAACGACCCAATCACCCCAAAATCCAAGGGCCCTTCGCATCCACCTCCCTGCAGATCCCGAAACACCAGACAAGCCAAGCGTATATACAGCAATCTTTTAGGAAAACTTGAGTTCTTAAAATGCTAAGCCGTTCTTAAAAACTTAAGTCGCACTATGTAGATGTAATACGGTACTGCCTGTTTGCTGCGTCTAAACCTTAATTGTGCTTTTATCGTGATAATTATGACCAGCCCTGCCTGAAGTCAGCATAGTTTAGCATAGCCAAGTGGAACCAGAGCCATTTTAGCCCCAGAGACCCTCACAGTTTTAGGTACATTGCAAGCCTTCTGGCCTGGCTGCTTGTGGCACCTCTCTCATTCTCTGTACTGCTGTGACACCCTCTATGCCAGGCATCGGCTGAGCCGGCGCAACGTGCCCCCCCACCATAGCCACCGAGCAAAGCTCCGCTCCAGCCGCCCTCCAGCCGCAGCTGCACCCACTCTGAGCCCAAACCGGTGTACGGAGCAAAGCGGAATTCAGAGAAGCAGGCTTGCTGCTCTGCAACCATTGAAAGGACCTCATTTAATTTTTTAGGGAATTTGGGCGCCGTTAGTCTCTCTGGCTGCTTCCTGCTGAACTGGGCCATTGCATTTTAGGGGTATACACTACAACATTTCAGGAGGTCTCGGTGATTCAAACCACATAAATCCCAAGTACACCTTTAGGCTCTCATTTTCTGTGGAGACGAAAACAGAACCTCTTTTCCAAAACATCATATTCTTAGCAGTTCCTAAATTTAAATATCTTTCTCCTGTCCAGTACACAAGAGACAACATGAAGAACATAACATAAAGCTTTTGACCTTGTAAATTAGCCTTCTCCCCCATTTTTACTTTCTTAGAATCACTGGGGGGTCCTTTTTAACTTATTTGGGTGCGCGCGCACAACCTCCCACTGCTGCTCAGTTTCTGATATGCTATACCTCTCTGAGCATGCATACCTGCAGTTCTGAATCCCTCCTGGTCTCTGGCGGTGCAAAGTTCTTCTTCCCGGGTTTCGGCACCAGATGTCCTGCGCTCAGCCTCGCCTGCAAAAACCACGTGGGACACAGGATCCTACTGCAGAAATAGCTTTAATGCCCCTTGGGAGAGCGAGCATCAGCCAACATGGTGGAGACCCAGATATGATGGAACCCATCCCTTATATAGGAAACAGACCCTGCTTCGGACGTGTCACTCTTGGATTGATCCGCTGCTCCCAGTCCTAGGTGATGCCTCGGGAGTAGGCGGGGACACAGTAGTGGAAAGTTACCAACATGTGTGCGTTCACCTGGCGGTGAAGCCGGATGTCAGCGCCATCTTGATGATGGAGAATGTGGCTGTGGCCCCCCACATGTACTGTAGTGTTTAAATACTCAGGTGCCAAGTCAAGCCATCAACTTTAGACTTTACACTAGCAGTATCTTGTGTCACCTTCCTATTTCTTTGCTGCGGGAGTGCCTTCCGCTCCGTCAGCCAATAGCCGCTGAAATACCAGGCCACTGGGGCGTGGTATATTTCTCTTTAAAAAAGAGCAGCAAGCCTTGGCTCGTGCTTTTGGTTCTGGCTCCTGCTCCAGTGACTAGGCTCCTTTCCTGAAGGTTTGTGTGTATGTAAGTTTTACCCCCCAAAATAAATACCAATTTAAAACCTAACTGGTGTGGGATTGATTCACCATTATTTCTTCTTCCTCTGTAATGCCCATTGACCTTCTTACAATTAGAAATAAGCTATTTAAGCAGCATCTGAAAACACTGAAGCTTGTCATCTAGTGTTTTAAATGAGGCATTTAATAGTATTATTTTACTCAATCAGCATGAAAAGTAATACATGTAATTATCTATAAGAAACAACTTTATTTTGTTGTTTTGGTTTCGATTCAAGATTTCACTGTGTTCTTGCTCTCTACAAATCCACTCTGTAGATCAAGATGAACTTGTGCTCACAGAGATCACCCTTTCTCTGCCTTCTGAGTGCTGGGATTCAAGGAATACACCTCCACAGCCTTCCAAGAAACAACATTATTTTTGAAAAACATCCATCAATAAACTTAACCAAAGTTTAGGGAAGGAAAGTGTGTCTCACAGACAAAAATCAAGGGCATATTTGTTCACAGCAACACTGTAAGCAATTTCTCAATATTTTCTTGAAGTTAATCTTATGTATTTAAAGATGAATTTAAGTTTAATAAGATCTTATTGCATTTCAAAAAAAAGCTTTGTGGTATTTAAATTAACACTAAAAAGAGATTTGGTACATGAAATGACTTCATGTCTAGCACCTTTAAATTGGAAATTTTGCTAATTGGATTTTGTTTTTCTATCTCTACAAGGAGTGTATGAATCATTTCTAATATAATAACTTCAATTGTAATTATTTTATCTTTGGAAAAATAATTAAGACAGTTAATTGTGCACATTCTCAAAATTATAAAACTCCATAGGAAAAAAAAACCTGCAAATGTGTACCTAACACTTTGTTGTTGCTGGTAATGACTAATGGATATTAATTTATTTTTTGTTTTTAATACTGCATTTGAAAAATTTCCGTAGTATTACACAAAAACTCGGCCTTGCATCATCTGTGGTGATAAGATTTGCAACCAAGATGGTGCTACTTTAGATAGGAAAGTATAATTAGTTTCAATATTAACAGTGTTCAGGCAGAATTTTTATGTGATACTTCTAGCAAATATATTGGAACATCTAGAACCTTTCTTATTCTTTCTTCCAAAACAAAGTCACACTCTATAAATGTCAAAGGAAAGAAAAATATTAAAGATGGAAGGAGCCTAAGTTTGTGTTGAGAGAAACTGCTTACAGCTCTTGATAGCTTTTCCATGAATTGTTAATAAAAATTAATACTGTATGAGGTCTGTATGTATGTCTGTTTCCATATATCTGTTTCTTTAGGGATGGTTTACCTAACACAACTATTTCCTTAGGCAGTGGTTGCATTACTTTCATATAGGGACCACAATTATTGAAAAACATTAGCACAATGCAACAGAAATGTGATAGGCTTATATGCTTGGAAGCTAGAGTTCACATATCAGGCTGTTGTAATATGACTTCATCCTTCCAGTGATTAACATTTCAAAGATTAGATTCTAATGTAGTTATATTGGTAACTTTTCTAGTCACTAGGACAAAGGTGTCTGACAGAAAAAGCTGAAACAGGAGAGCATTATTAGATTATCTGTGTGGGAGCTTTCAGTATGTTGTGGTGACAAGGAGTGGCCAAGCAGAGCAGTGCATATTATAATGGCCAGTGCAAGCTTTCTGCTCTCCCTTTTCTTCTGTTTTTTTTTTGGGGTCCCTTAGCATGTGTGATAGAGTAACCTGCATTTCTGGCAAATCCCATCCTCGACCTCCAGTGGATCCTTTCTCTAAATTATCACACAGGTACATCCAGGGATGAGCTTTTCTCCATCCCATCCAGTTTGCAGTCATAACCCCCCTTCGAAAAATAGTATTAATATCTGCATCTTTAAGATAGTCATAATTTCTTGATAACACAGACCCCATGGATGGGACTGGTGGGGATTTATTATTAAAAAGGGTACATGGGAGGGGAATAACATCCAACGTTTTATAACATTATTTGGAAGTTTGAAACAGGTCACTCCATTTTCCCATCCCTAAAAAAGGTGATTTGATAAGTGTTCTGATTCAGCAATCTACGGATGTAACAAAATGTAGCATTTTCGCAGACACACTTATCAGACACTGAGTACACATGATACTTCTTTTGGGATCTACCAGGAACCATAGTTTTGTGAAATGGCTTCCTATTATCTTTGAATTATGTAGCATAGGCTATGCTCCAACAATGCAAGTAGAATGACACAACTTTGGAGAGACTGTGGAACATGTTCTTTCATTGTGTTTTCCAGTGTTTTCTCATTGTCATTAGCCCTCCTAGCTTGCACCTATGTATCATTTTTTGATTCATTTCATCTGTACAAATATTATAAGAGATCCTTGCCATTAAACAGAAGAACTACTCAGATAATGCAAGATGATCTTATTTTAAAACTCCTAATATAGTTATGCCTACAAAAATATATTCCTTATTCAAGGAAGGCTAAAAATGCATTTTCTATAAGTTAGAATAAATAAGTACCTTTTGGAGCTCACCATTAAAGCCATTAATGTTCTTTCCATAAATTTAATTAGATTATATCTTTATTCATGCTATATTTAAGCATAATATCAGTTATATAAGACTTTAAAAAGAATTATTGAATCTTTCATTCATAGAGCATAGCATGTCATGTTTTGTGTATCATGTATAAATGGAATTTATAATCTCTAATGTACTATTAAAAATAAAGTATATATGATATTTGAAATAATTAAAAATAGAAATAATCAAATGATAAAACCCCATTTATTTTTATGCCTTTATTATTGGAAGTAAAAGTTTAAGTAAGAGGAATTTAAGGTGTCAAACAACTGTTGAGTTGGGAAGCATTTGCCTATAAAGTGGTACTGATGTAAGATTTCTACTGTTTCACATTCAGCTGAAACATGAACATAATGAAACAGAAAATAAGATAATCAACTGTATGATGGAAAACTATTTAATGGTAAGAATGGTGTGAAGATTTTGTTTGGGGGAAAATTCTGGGTTCCTTCCAGTGAGGCCTGGATAGAACCAGATGGTGAGATATTATAACAGTTTTCCTTCTAACTGCAGTATTAAAGGGTTGTAGGCAGAGGCTGCTCTTTTATTCCCCAGCTGCCAAGATCTGAAATAATTACACAGAAACCATATTAATTAAAACACCATTTGCTTGGCCCATTAGCTTATGCATATTTCTATCTACCTTTTACATCTTAAATTAACCCATCTTTACTAATCTTTGCATCACCACAAAGTCATGGCCTACTGGCAATATTCCAGAGGGCTATGGCTGGTAACTTTCTCCTTTGGCAAATACATGGCATCTCCCTGACTTCGTCTTCTTTTTTTTTTTCTCTTCATAGAATTTCCACCTTATTTTATTTTGCTCTTCCGGTAGGCTAAAGTGACTTCTTTACGATCCAATAGTAATAAAATATATTTACGGCATACAGATGGGAATTTGACATCACCAAAAGAAGGACTTTAGCAGAAATGTTCAAAGTGTGTACTATCATTTGCCATGCCTAAGGAAGAATCATCTTTTATAAAATTCTCAACATTTTTTCTTCTCCCTAAGATAACACAATTCAAGAATTAGAAAGAACGTTGAAGGTCAAAATTCTTCCCCAATACCTTATTACCAATCAGCAAGAAAACCTCAGTGGAATATGAGCAGATTTACAGCAAAGTAGTAAGTAATTCTCCTAATATATTTTAGGTCCCATGACATGTTCACATTCTTCTTATAATCAGTACATAAAATCTAAACAACAATGGAGACCAGACAGATGGCTCCACAATAAATAATGTATACTGTTCTTACAAAAGACAAAATTGGATGCACAATATCCATATTGAGCAACTCACAACCTCCTGTAATTCCAGCTCCAAATGATCTTTGACCTCTGAGGCACCTGCACTTAAATGAATATACTCATAGACACATATACATAATTTACATAATTAATAGTTAAAACACTAAATCTTCCATAATAGTAATGATAGCATTTATCCAATTTTCTCTGAGCTACTATATAACATTTTATTTTTGAAAAAATATGCTTTCATTTTATTTATACTTTGACAGAGGGGTGATCATATACACAGTGGTTCTATGCATTTATACATAAATGTATGGAACAAGGCATCTTGAACATTAATGATCCTCCTGAAAGACTATAGAAAATGAAATGATAGATGTGAACAGGAAAAAAAAAAAAAACTGCTCGTGGCAGTCCCCACGAGCCAACAAGCAGGGAAGAGAATTGTCTACTTACAGTTAAAACACCCACCCCCACCACCCAAAGGTCTCCGTCCCTACAAAACCTACTCTCCCTCCCAACCCAATGTACCTGAACATCTTCCCAGGGCCAGGTCTTCCCTCCAATCCCAGCAGACTACAAAGGCACAAACCACAACAGTTGGAAAAGCAGGTGAGTGATGGCCTCCTAGATGGACTGCCCCAAAATCCAGACCTTAACTAAACCTCAGGGCACATCACTTGTACCTCATCCTCCCATTGCAGTATCAACAAGCATATGCAGAAATCAAGAGCCAAGCACTTGGATGAGCTCTGAGAAACCAATAAAAGAGAGGGAGAAGGAAATATATGAATGAGAAGGGGGGCAGGGGGCAAAGATCATGTCAGGGAAATCAGCAAAGACAGCTGGCCTGACCTTGTAGACTCCAGACTGACTGCTAGGGAGCCAGCATCAGACTGACCTAGGCCTTCTGCATCTGGGTGAGAGTTATGTAGGTTGGTCTATTTATGGAAACCCTAGAGTGGAACTAGGATCTCCAAAAACTGGCTATTTGGAAACTATTCCCTATGGTGGGATACCTGGCCCACACTTTATGCAAAGAGAGGAGCTTGGTCCTATCTCACCTAGCATGTTAAGGTGAGATAGCACCTTAATATGGCATATTAAGGCGAGTTCTTTCTTAACTTCCAGGGGAGGTGTTGCCCCTTCTGAATAGAGATGCAGAGCAGTGGGAGTGGGTCATAGAAGGGAGGTGTGGGGTGAGAAGGGGAGAAGAGGGAGAGGAAACTCTTTTGGATATATAAAATAAATTAAGTAAGAAAGAGAACTTATATAAATGTCCACTAGTGGGTAATAATGTTTTCATTAAGTACTATATATTATACAAGAGCAAAATTTTAGATATTTGACTAACAAAAATTTAACAATATAATGTAATTAATTCTTATTGTCTTGATTCCACTGTAACAATTACGGGTACTATCAACCCTATTTAAAATAAAAATATACATATATAACCAAAAATAAAATTCAAGATTATTTTAAGAAAAATATAGCTTTTATGAGGAAAATAATGTAACAATTGTCAGCAGGCCACAAGGAGTGAAACTGGAAATGATACTTTATTGCGCAATTTGAAGCTTTTCTCCCAGTTTTCAATACCGCTAACTGTAAAGAGATGGAGATAATTAACTTCAGCAAAAATCTCAGAATGGATGAACCAAAACTGGTATCTAGTAAGAAAAATTTCATCATTTTGAAAACTTCTAGTTCACATTTTGACTAAGGAAAGCATCAAAGATATATCTATATCTATTTAATATGAGCTACATATTGCTAATTAAGAAACTTGAATGATCCATTGAGGCTACTAAAAACTTTAGGTAAACATGATTGAGATAGGAAGATCATATTTAATTTATATTGATTGTAATGGACATAGTAATAAATTTATTCACATTTGTTTTCCATTGTATTCTTCTACTAAAATATGTTTGGTTGATTTTTAAATTTTACATTCAATACAAACTGCTTAAAAGTCCTATAGAATACTTAACACTGTATTTACCAAAAATGTACAAAGAATAAAAACATATTTGTTGAACAGATACTTTCTAAGAGTAGCATTGTTAGTGTCATGAATAATATATTGATGACATTAAATATCCATTTGCTAGCAAATATAGAAAAACAATGAAGTAAACCCATAGCATATTCCTGAAAGCATTACAATGAGCACAAGAGGATGATAATATCACTATTCCACTATGATCGTTACTCTAAAATGTTTTCCTTTATTTGGCTTACTGCAGTATGTCTGTGAAACGGACTTTTAGATTAGAGGTATCTATCTCTTATTCACTGTGACTGTTAGAAAGCCATTTCTTCTAAGAAAATACCTTTTCCACTTTGAATGCATTTCTTATACTTTCTATGTTTTAACCACCTTCTATATTTTACAATTTGCTGTTGCTACAAAAAGAAAGAAAGGTATCACTGCTCATGTTATAAATGTATAAACAAGGTGACTTGAATAGGATGTTTTCATCTTCAGAGAGATACGTAAAATATAGGATTATTTTCTTCAAGGAACAAAATTGATATGTGGTGAAATTTATTTAACATAATTTCTAACTATGAAGGACTTATCATTTATATGATTTGAAACTTATTTGTTTGTAGACAGTCAGTGACTCATTTTTTAAATTAAACTGGTAAAGTTATCCATGTGGATAATCACTGTGTATGCTTGCTATTCTACAAATGTTGGAGTCAGAATACACATGATCACTCTCACATCTATTTTGTATCCCATAAACAATGTCACCAAATCCACGTTTTGCATATGAACGCATACTAAAATCCAAGTAGTACCTCACTTCAAATTAGCAAGGTTTACATTTTTCACTTAAAAATTTCTAGTTCAATTTTTTTTTTTGTTTTATGCCTGTGAATATTTTGTCTGGATATATGCAATTCACCACAGAAATGCTTGTTGCCTGTGGTGTTCAGAAGAGAGGATCAGATTCCCCCCCCCCCGGAAGAGGAGTTATAGATGGTTGTGAGTCACTGTGCAGATGCTGAATACTGAACCTAGGATGATGGAGATTTACCTCTGTATGCTGTGAATACCATTGGTTAATAAAAAAGCTGCTTTGGGCCTATTGCAGCACAGGATAGGGCAAGGCGGGGATTCCAAGTAGATAGATGTCAAGAGAGAGAGAGTAGGCAGAGCCAAGGAGGAGCCATATAGCCACCACAAGAGACAGACACTGGACGCCAGACAGAACCTTAAAGGAAGGCTACAACCACGTGGCAACACAGATTGATAGACGTGGGTTAATTTAAGATATAATAGCTAGATAGAAATATTCATAAGCTAATAAGCCAACCAGTGTTTTAATTCATATAGTTTCTGTGTGACTAATTCGGGTCAGGGTGGTCGGGAACGAATGAACAGCCTCCAACATGACTAGGCCATCTATGGAAGCAATAATCTCTCTGAACTTTTGAACTTTCTCTCTATCCATGTGTATTTTGCTTTTACAAATTCATAATTTTAAAAATTAAATGAGTAGCTTGAAGGTGAGAAAAGACTCAGCTAATTTCTTAGACATGTATTATTCCACAATAAACATTTAAATTGTCTCACATAGCTAATCTCATTCTCGAAGTTCTTCTAGTGTATTAGTAACTCTATGTTTCATTAAGTATGTACTTGAAGGAAGTGAGTACATTCATATATTAATAGTTTCACTTCATTAGGAAATATATATTCATACTTACTACAAGATTTCATGAATTTGAAGCTTTATTATAAAGAAAAAAAGCAATTCTTAAGAAGAACATTAAGCTGTCTAGTGAGCTGGAATCTTGAAGTTAAATTAATAGGGTAGAATGTTTACATATCAGGATAGATATGGAAATTGGATTTAAATAATAGTGGAAACACTACAAATCCATCCACCAGCTATCAGGAAATGAATGCATGCAGTATAATGAAAAATTTGTGGTTATTGATGCATTTAAATATTATCCAACAGGTTTATAAATATGCATGCCGAATATTCTTTGTCATTAGAGCTCTTTGTATTTCATGTTAAATTTGTGCTGAATATGAATATTATCAGATGCATTTCAAAAAGTTAAGTACCTAATCAGAGATCGGGCTATCTCCCTCATTTCTTTTTGTCAGCTGGGAGATTATTTGGTTAGCATCTTAGCAAGAAACAAGGAAGATTCATTGCTAAGCCACACATTTGTTTTTGCTAAGGCGATTATAACAGAAGGATTTTCTCGTCATTTTAACTGGAGCATTTTTCCTGCAATTTACAGTTGACAGTTAAGATCCAAAGCTGTTTAAGTTATATAATTGGGACCAGTGGCTTGGAGTGCACAAACTTAAACAGTTCCAGTCTTCTGTCACATGGCAAGTAGACTGGAAGAATCCTGGCAAAGTAGGACATGAACATTCTCCAACAGAAAATGAATCCTGGCAGTTAGAAAACTTCCCTGAACAAAAGACGAGATCTCAAGTTCCCTACATACATCCAATGACTAAGAAAGCCAAACACATAAAGTGATGAAGTTTGTAATTCCCAACACTTGAAATCAAATTTGACAAATGATTTGCTATTGCAATCCTCAATATTTTGATTAAGGAGCAGGAAAAATAGCAATCTAGGCCAGGGGGTCCTTATTCTTAATTAAGCTTAACAAAATCTGGCATTTCAAAAAGCCAACACTTGTTCACTGCATTAGCAGGTTAGTCCCAACTAGAGGGTGAATAGAGTCTTCTCCCTGGAGTAGCTTATACAGAAACAAACTCAGTTTTCATTTCCCAATGCTTTCTCTATTTCTTCCATCACTCTGTGGTTTGTGATCGACAGCTTGTCTGTCTATTCGGTATATCTAAAGTCTTTCTCTCCCTGTTGTTTGTCCTGAACATAGGATGTTGCTCTAAATTTATTGAACAGCACTAAAAATATGGTTTGGGAAAGGAATGAGAAATTCTTCTTTACAGAAATTTTAACAGATTCTTGCAAGGGAAGAAGTGACTATAGCAGTAACAGCTGTCCCACAACAGCACTTAACACTTAACAATCTATATGCACATGTTGTTTCCAATATTGATGATGAATATTTATTTTCTTTAAATTTGTTTGCAATATGTTGACTGCTTTCAGAAAACGAGTACAAGAACAATAACACCCCCCCACACACACACATGCACGCACACACATGCACACACAGTATTAAAAGTAAGAAACATGGAGAGTACATAGTTTAAGACCAAAGCAATGTTTTTAGCTTAGATTTTAAAACTTATTACATGGAAAATCCATACTGTAGTGTATAGTACTGGGAGTAGGAGATATCTCTGACTCTTTTGCTTATTCTTGGTACCATTTTCATCCTTGATATGAGGCTTTGTGTTTAGCCTGTTTTGTAACTTCTTATGCTGTGCTTGGTTGATATCCCTAGGAGACTGGCTCTTTTCTGAAGGGAAATGGAATGAGAGGGATCTGAGGGAGAGGAAAGGCGGGAGGGGACCGGGAGGAATTGAGGGAGGGGATATGTGGTGGGTATATAAAGTAAAAGAAAAGAAAAAATGTTGTTTACATTACTTTCTTAAAGTCACGTTAACATTAAATAGATTGAATACACAATAGCGATGCAGACAGAGAACATGGCTTTAAATGATCTTGAAGCATATCATTAAAGCATATCATTAGTTTAGTTTCATTGTCAGTCAAAACCTCAGTTCCAGAAAAAGTTGTCATTACAGTTTGGAATATACACATTTGACATTCCCCAATTTTCTCAGGGAAAATGGGTGTTTTGTAATTTTTTCCATCATCTTACTTCTTTATTATCAGAATATTGCCATCTGTAAAATCCTAGAAAATTTAATGACTATAGCTTCTCAATGTGCTTTTCTAGGTTTGAAATACTTAGTGATATACAAGTAATAGCAAAGTAATAAATATGCATTGTACATATGTGGGCAGTTACATGAAATCTTAATATTTGTAAAAATCTGTGTTTTTGTTCATGGTGTATGTGTACATGTATGTGTACTGGTTTATTTGAGTGTGGGCACATGCTCTATGGTGCACATGTGGAAGCTATTGGTAACTCTCAGGTGCCAGTTCCTGCCTTTCCTATTTGAAGAAAAAGTTTCCTTTTCCAAATGTATAAAACAAGTGGCCTACTAGCATCTAGGGATTGCCCTGTCTCCATATCCCATCCTGTTTAGGAGTATTAGGATTGCAGATATGTGATACTATGTCTGAGTTTACATGGATTCTGGTGTGCAAACTCAGGTTATTATTTGCACAGAGAGAACTGTACTCTGAGAGTCATTATCCCAGGCTGAAGTTTTACGTTTTGAACAGATCTGTGTGTCAGTAAGAAGAGAATAAGAAGCATACTAACGCTAAGAATAACACGAGCTCCATTTTAGTGTTCTCTCTGTGTATCTCAAGGTAGTCTGATGTGAATGACTCTCATTCAAGTCTCTTGAATGCTGGGAATATGGAATGTAGATCAATACAATTTTCATATTGAATCAACTATAAGAATTCATGTTCATGTTGAATAAAACACAGGAATTCATGAATTTATTAAATTATTTTATCTCTCCAATAATTCATTCAAGTAAATATTGTGTTCTAGTAAAAAGAAAAGAAAACACAATCAGTTACCAATATCATCTGAAAACTATAGTAATTGTACAAATTACCATTCAAAATAACCTCATAAATAGGTACATAGCTGAAATGCTATAGTCACATCTCTCTTTGTGGTGAAGAAAAATTGTAAAAGCAAGTATCACATATTCTATACATACTAATAGGTTTTAAAGAAGTAGCATGTGATGTAAAAAGCGTTATATACATTAAATATAAAATTTATCACATAAAATCATAAATAAAACTAGAATCATAATTCCTGGATCTAAGAGTACACTGTACGGACACAAATGACAATGGATGCTTTAAAGTAATCCCGCACTAGCTCAGAATTGAGTATAATAACGATCACAGATCACAGTCTTTTACAGGAACGGGGAACAGGAACCGAATCCAACAGCTGGAAGACCCACAGCACCCCAACATAAAAACGAAGAAACAATGTCCTGGCAGAAATGTCACCTTGGGAATCCTTTACCAAGACTGAGCTTCTCCCAAGGATCTGAGGATTATATTCCAAGGAATACTGGTATAAAAGAGGGCAAGCCATCTTTGCAAGAAAATTAAATTACTGCACCACTTTAAAATATATCTTGCTGTTGCTTGTTATAGTTCTTCCCCAGCCACCACTTCAATTAAGCACTAGATGTCTGGTTTCCACTTACAAATCTCCAGAGTCTCCCTATTGCTCTCCAGATAATTCCAAAATAGTCCCTCAGAGTAGACATATCCTAGGTAGTTCATTGCTCTGTGTTTCCCCAGTTGCCGCTCACTGGCACATAGCTTCTTTATATCTTTAAAGGGCTTGTTAAATTAACATCTTTTATTTGAATAATTTTAGGTCATTTCTCTTTATTAGATTCAAGAAAGTTCTCAGCAATTCCAGTCTAGACTGATTTTCTATATTAAGTATTATTAAAGGTTTCTTGTTTTTTGCCACCATACAAAGGACCACTCTCATTGTGTTGTATCTTTGGTCTATTTCTCTGTGTACCCTTTTCTAAGGTTAATGTGTCAGACTAGAATCCCCTTAGGTATAAGTATATTGTCTCTCTCAAATTCTTATTTACTTTTTCATTGATATACATTAGAGTAAACTTACCTTGTCAATGCTTATCATTTTATAACTTTAAGGACCGTATTTTAATAATGGCAATACTCTCTTATAGACAAGAATAGTTTCTGAAAAGGGTGATAATTCTGTATGTGAATATCTGTATATATTGATTATTTTGGAATTTTTCTTTTACTATACTGAGACAAGCTGAAACATACACTGTGCTGATAGTTTACAAAGTTTAGAATTTAAACAAATAATCTAAAAAAAACAGAAATTGGATACATTTTCTCAGATGCAGGTCTCCATAAACCTACAAGATATTAAAAGAAACATAAAGAATCTGCATGACTATACTTTGAGGCAATTTGCTATGACATACAATTTCTAGTTAAAAACCTAAGCATTCACAAACACTGTTCACTTTCTAAATCTGCAAGGTATAAACAATTTTATTAATTATGTTGTCATTGCTTATCCATTTTTAGACATTCGTAAGCTACTAGTGAATGAATAAATTTAATTTGTCACAGCAAATCTATTAAAAATTTGTCCTATTATCAGTGAATGGGAAATGTGATCTTTCATGGGATATTGTTTAGGTTGTGTGTACCTCTCTCGGCCTCTCTTTCCCTTAAATTACAGTGAAAAGTAAAAACTTAATGCTCCGTCTAGAGGAAAGGGTTAACTCTTTTTCAGTGTGCCTCATTTGAGCACTTAACTGATATAAGGCTGGCCATACCATCCAGGCCGTTTCTTCCATTTCGTAACAATACCCTGTCCCTTTAGAATCAGCACTGCCCTTTGTTTTCATTTTGCTGAGACGTCTCCCTCTAGATTGAAATATTCATTAAAGAATAAAGCTTAGCTCCCTGAGAAATGTAACCAGTGGATAAGGTTTCTTAATTCATAATCTTATCTGAAATGTATTCTCTCACCTATTTTGGTCTGGTAGGTTACAAGCTGCATTTTAAAACACAGCTTAGCTTGTTGATCAAACTATGGAACCTCGAGAGAAATAGGTTCTTGTTTAAGTTTAAAAATTTATTATTCACTGTTCATCTTCCCATGCATTATGTATTTTATCCATTGTTCAAACTCACTCACTATGCTTCTTTCAAAAGTAATCCGTAGCAAAGTGTGTCAGATTTCTCTGTACAGCTTGCTTATGTCTCTTTGGGTTAGCACTGATTCTGTTTTTAGGGACAGTCAATTCTGAATTTTCATTTTAAGTGCATTGTCTAATTGCTGCTTTAATACCTATCATTCTATTTACTCATAGATTATTAGACTGAGTATACATGAACTGGAATATTTTCTTTCTTTTTAAGCCACCTGTTTTAATTTTGTAATCTAAAACTTGCTACCATGCGATAGTTTATATTTCTTTAAAAATAGAATGTAAATTGGGATCAAGAATTTTTTTCATATATTTCATAGTTTTTCTTCAGCTAAACAAATTTATCCTCTCTTTTAATACTGTATTTACATAAGTTAATTTGAAAATTCCATAAATTTCAGAATTTCAATTTTTTCCTTCTTATATGCTAAGAAGATATTGAGAAGAAAAGTTAATAAACTGAAACCAACACTTTTATTTATTTAATGTATTTTTATTTACCATTGTTTTCTGCGAAAGCTCAAGCTACCCTTTACGTGTCTATCCTTCAGCCTCCACTTTCTGCATACCAGGATTATAATCATGTGTCCCTATGTCCAGCTTTAATTATTCTATCATACAGTTACACACGAGAGTGAACAAAGCTAATTGAATGTCCAGAGCTGAATGTTAGTAGCAGAATGACATACAGATTTTTAAAAAAATCTTTATTCATCTTTTATTTCATGTGTATTCACGGTTTTTCTGAATGTATGCATGTGAAACATGTGTGTCCCTGGTGCCCACAGAAATCAAGCAAGGACATTGGACTTCCTAGTATTGGAGTTAAAATGTGATTATGAATGCCATGTGGTATATGCTGTTCTTGCAGAAGAATCTCGGTCTTCTGCAAGAACAGCATGTACCCTTGAGTTCTGAGCCATACCTACCTTGAAAGGTCCCTACCTTGAAAGTTATAAATTAAACTATTAAAAACTATTTTAAAATATAATTGAGTACATTGATAACTATCAATAATTTCTAGTGTTCTTATTAATTATAACTTCCTGTATTATATTTTTGAGTCATTGTGAAACATTTATAATCACAAACTAGTTTTCTCTCTCAGATACTAACTTTACTTAGAGGTAAAGTGCATAGCACACATAATTTAATAGCTGCTCGGTCCCCACTTTTTTCACTTATTTTCTTTATTATTTTGGCTCTTGAGAATAGAAGTACTGAGGCATAGGAAAGTTCTTACAAAGAAACAGCTCCTTACACTCTAATCTAGTAACAGTTCCCTATTACTGTAGTATATTAGTGGACAATTTGCCATATTTGTGACATGGATTTTGTTTGGTATCTTACAATTGAAATTACTCACTAAATATCACTTCTCAAATCCAGGATTTGATTTGTTTATAATCTTTTATAATCTTTTATAATCTTGTTTATAATCTTTTAGCTGTAATATTTTCTTGTATTAGTTTTCTAGGTGTACTTGAATTTGTTCATGGGTAGTAAATTTATTCTATTTGTTTATGATTGTATATACTTGCCATATTTGTATAGCTTCATAACAAATATAGTATAATAAGATTTTAAGAGCACGTGAGACCAAAAAATCTTGATTTTATTATGTAATTATTGTTACATAATACGGTAACAAAAGATTGTTGCTTTCTATTTGTAGGTATGCCATTTCAAAGTTTTCACCTTGCTGAACATAAGCTTCTTTATTGCTTATGGCATGAATGATATACGGCATGAATGACATTTGAACCACTTACAGTGTTATATACTCACTGTTGAAAGAATTGGTAAAATAAAAGAACTAACAGACCACTAGAAATATGATCCATTATGAAAATTAACTCAGTATGGAATAACCAGACCACTATCTGCACTGGTGACAGCTTGAGTCAATGACTATTGATTTTCACCCAGTACATTTGACTCAACACTGAGGTCAATACGATTAAGAGAAAACCACAATAAATGTGCTGATAATAGCAGACTTTCTTCACCAGATTTTCATCAAATGCTTTATTTAAAGGACAAGAGTAGATACGTATGAAGTGTAAGGTGTAAGAAATTCAGAGTAATGAATGTAGTCGGTCTATAAGTTCATTTCTTTTTAAAGAAAAATATGTGTACTTCTTCAAAGGGGATATTTCATTTAAGAAAATTTTATGACATAATTTTACATGCACAGGGGATTGCATTTAGTTACAAAAGACAAAAAATGGAAACTTGAAGCAATAAGTAACATAAAAATATTAGCAAATAGGAAATGCTGGGTCACAGTGTTTCTGACTGAAACTTTAGTGATTTGAATGAGACTGTGCTCCCCACAAATGGCTTATATATTTAAATATTCGGGCCAGGTTGGTGCAGTTTTGGATTAGGAAGTGTGGCTTTCTCAGAGGTAGCTGTGAGACACTAGAGGCCTACTTAGAAGTTGAAAACAACTTTTGCCATTCCCAGTGTGCCCTCCTGTTTTGCTGGGTAATGATCAGGATGTAAACTCTCTGCCATCCCTGCTGTGATTTCTTTACTCAGGGATCTTGGACTCCTAACCCCCTACAGCCATAAGCCCAATTACGTTTTTTGTTTTTTTTTTTCTATTATTAGTTGCCTTGGCCAAAATGTTTTATCAGTGTAATAGAGAAATAACTGACAAAAAACGAGCTCCAAGTGAATGCACTCCAGAAATCAAAAGTTATTTTCTTCTTTCCTTGTCACATGCACAACTTAGGTATGAAAGAGCGGGTACAGAAGAACAAAAGAATCCTTGCTCTTCATTTAGATGTTTTTCTAAACCAAAACAGAGCTAATCCATGCTGTGTAAGAACTCGACCACATTCTCCTCTACACCAAAGGCTTTCTGTAACATTAATAAACTTTTTTCTATACTGAACTACCACATTGCCTATATTTTTGAGGATATAATAAATCATAACTTGAAAATTTGCCAATAGTGTTTTTAAATTTAGTGTGTAATCATTTTTTGTACAATAAAGGGAAAACCCTAATTAAAGCAGGATATTGCAACTTAATAGTTTAGTTATTATCAGGTGGGATATTTTAATTAAACCTAAAATTATTACATAAATTTCATTGGAGAAAGATATCTAGGCAATTTTTTCTTTAATTCATTTTTTAAAAATTAGTTAGTCGAGAGAAATACAAAAAACATAAATTTAGAAACACTGTATTTAACAGAAACGAATATCTCTGTAAAATGGAAGAAATAAACAGTATGAGGTTAGGTAATTATTTTTGCCCTAAGGATATTTTCTCTTCTTTTCAGTAATTATGTGTGAGCTTGTATCCATGTTGTAGGTATGTGTGTGTGTGATCCTTGCACCCAGGTTTTCATGAATTCTAATACCTATTCAGGTCTTTAGAGTTCTTCAGCAAGTTAGTGCTTTAAGTTTTAAACCATTTACCCAGGTCTTTACTTATATTTTAATTAGTGTTCAGAAAGCATATTCATATATATTTATTGTGGTTGTTCCTTCCAATTCTGCATTTTTTGGCCAATATCCAAAGATCTGGCCGAACTTGCAGTTTTACTGCCCCATTCCTCATTTTGTTAATTTCATATTGCATTTGTTTTATGCCTTTCCCATCTCCTCCCTTAAGTTTTTTTTTTTTTTGACTCATAGGGTTCTTACCATTCTCATGACTCTCTTGAAATAATTGGATAAATATATGAATTATAAGCTAGGATTCACATATGAGGCAGATCATGCATTATTTGCTTTCTGAGACTGGTTTACCTCATTTAATATATTTTACAATTCTACCCATTTCCCTACTTTTTTCCTTTTATGTTGAACACAACCATATTCCTATTAAAAAAAAAATAAAAAACTTTCTCCCCATGAAGTGTACATTAATAATCCATCATCTACTTGTGATTTAAATCTACATCATATACATTTACTTTGAGTTCTTGCACATTTTGACATGGTAGTTACTGCTCCACACGCCAGGTCCTGGAGCAAACAGTTTGTGAGGCAAACAGTATGTGGAGCAAACAGTCGATCGGACTTAAGCAATAGAAGGAGAAAATAACTGTGTCTTTTAGAAGTTAATATTATAATCTCTGTTGTTCTTTTCTTTAGTTACAAATAAGTGGCAATGACAAAAGTTGGTACCAGAAGAGGAAGGATTGTTGTTTAAAGGAAATTAAAATTAGTAGAATAAAACTCCTAGTAACTAGGACAAAAATAATAAATGGAGGTGTAGGTGAGTCCAAGTGGGTCCTGTGAGAAAACTGATACAGAGTTTAGTACTAGGAAGATTTAGATGAAACTCTGTTTTTCATATTCTGAAGGAAATAACGCATTTCTAGCATGTTTTTCTAAAACCATTTAGCATACTAATGCAAACCACTGAATTCATGAGCTGCTTGCTATCGGTGACATCGGACAGTTGTATGTGATGATCATAAAGAAAGGATGAGCTTCAAAGGTAGTTGTAAGCTTGCTAAAAAAACTTAGAATAAATATTGGAAAAGTGTTATATTCTTAAAAATTAACCAATATTTCCTAGACTATAAAAAATCATCAATAATTATATAGGAAAGGAAAAACCCAAATTAAATATATTGAAGATCTTTAGTTACTACTTCAGATGCAATTTAGCTTAAATGACCATTTTCAATGAGATAAAATGATTTGTGAAAAACTCAATCTCATATCAAGTGAATTGGTACAAAGGAACTGTAATTCAGTCTGCTCAGAGAAATAACTGAGGTTGGAAAACTGAATTGATTGTAATTTAAGACTTGGACATCAAAACCATTTGTGAGAATCGTATTGTCAAAAGAACTGCCAACCAGAACTCTAGAGACATAAGCGGTATGAGTTATACAGTCTTTTGTTTCTAAATTAAAACGAAAAAAAGAGTTGAATTTCTCAGACCCCATACAGAGAAGAACACCAATTTTGATTTTAAGTTCTTAATCAGATTTATAGAATCAGATAAAGAAAATGACATCAAAGAAAGAGCTTCTTTAAAGCAAAACTGAAATCTGTGATAAAAGAATTTTATTTCAATGCAGAAATATTTCTCCTACACAGTATGGATGGTTGGATGTTTCTTCTATTTTCTAGGTTTAACTGAGCCAGTGTTTCATCTGCCTTATTATGTGGAGAGAATTTGTTCAGGAAATATTTAGGTGTGCCTAGTAAGAAAGCTTTCTTTGTGGCTTGCATTACTGCTTATAGTCTAACATTAGAGCTATGGATCCAATAGGTAAAGGTAACCCATGGGAAACTTGGGGGACTCAAGAGAAAGAAGCAAAGGAACAAGCTGGTAATTATTGTAACCATTTTAGAAACCTAAAGGAACAAGCCTGATTGTAAAACTGTTTAAGCAACCATTGAAACTGTATTAATAAATATGGTTCAAGCTATCCGATGCTACTTCTTTGAACAACAGGTAGTCACAGTTTCTTCATTGTGCCTACTTCACACATCTGTCCCAGGTCCTCTAACCTGTCTGAAGCAAGGTTTCCTGCAATACTCATTTTTGCAACTTGTTAACATAAGTAACATGATCTTATATTCCAGTGCATGGACCTTGATTGAGAGAAAACAAGATATTATTGTCTAGTTCCTACCTGCTAAATTACCAAACAAGCTTTATAAATTTTAGAATGCCTTTCAGTAGCAAATTTGAAATACATATTCCTTTTTTTTGAAAGTATAATTCTATGAATGGATTATTTGTCCGGCTTGGGGTTGAGGGTTACAGTTTCTTTTAGTCTGTGATACAAGCCATCAAACAAATTTGTAAAAATCTGCAGAAAAAGATATACTGGGTTTTCTGTTTTCATACAGGTTTCAGTCTTTAAAAAATTATTAACGATTTGAATAAATTCTATTCATTTAAGTAAAAGGTTTCATTCTTTATATCATATGAACCCTAAGGTTATCACCAATACATGAAAGGAAGAAGGATATGAGTTCATTCTTAAATGACAATTTTACTTTCTATGAAACAACATCATGGCAGGAAAAGATTGTAGGACCACAACACAATGAAAGTTTTTATGAAGTTCAGTGTCATTGGAGACATTCAGTTCTCAGCTCCTTTTGTCTGTTTATAAACTTTGTTTACAGACCTTCACAATAATTCCTTATTTGCTTCTAAAGACATATCACACATTTGATGCCTAATGTTGATTATTTTTTAACTTGCACAAACTCTTATTTTCATCAACAATCAGAGTCAATTTTTAATGTTCTGTGTTTGTTTACCGGTTTGGATTTCTTAATCATGATTTAATTATTTAGTTTACTCTGTGTTGTGCTGTTGTGTTATTGGAATGTTTATTTCTGGGTTTTGCTTCCACTTAAACCTTCTGATTAGTTCATCAAGCTTATTAGAGAAAATCCCTTCCCAATATTCTCTCATGTAAACACAGAGTAATGTTTAATTCTTTCAGTGTGTTCTGTGTTTACTAAGGTAAGCACCCATCTATTCATTATTTTAAGATTTAATTGGTTGAGTTTTCAAGCCAGAATTAAATTTTAACTAATTTCACTTTTGGTATGACAATCTAACAGGTGACTTACTGGATAAACCTTCATTTAATAAATCTCTTTAAATACTTATTTAAAGAATGTCTTTGATAGTTTTGCAATGAGTACATTATAATAAAAATGATGACAAGCTTCATATTCTTCAATGACAACAGCATCAAATTGTATATTTTTTCTCAGTCATGGTTTCAAATTAATTCAGTTTTCAAAGGAAAAAATGTCAATGGTTATAAACTCAGAACCTGCTCCTTATATTAAGCATTTCACCAAAGGGTCATTCCTATAATTAGTTATCAAAGCAAAATTATTTCTTAATGCCATGTTGCTAGAGCATGAGGCATTTTCTAGCTTCCACTCCTCTTTAGGAACACAGCTTGCTTCATGATTTGTAAGGGTCATTAAAACATCAAACTACAAAGACTATACCAAGTACAAAAATGAACATGCTAAGAACACAAGTAGGGTCTGAGTAACTTCATATGTCATGTGTCTTTCAAATCATAACTGTAGTGACATTTCATTTGCGTTTTAATAAATAAAGTTTGCCTGAAAATCAGAGAGTAAACAGTCCCACCAGACAGCCTTACAGACCAAGCAGTAACTCACACCTTTAATCCCAGTAGCCACACTAGTTGCCATAGATACCAGGCCGTGCATGACTTTAATCCCAGTGGTGCACATTTTTAATCCCAAAACTAGAGAGAATAAGAAGACAAGAGGAGACAGCTCTCAGTCTCATTCTGAGATTCCTGCAGGCAGGATCGCCATTTCAGACTGAAGTTGAAGTAAGAGTCAGTGGGTGACTACTTTGCTTTTCTGACCTTTAGGTTGAACTCAATTTCTCTCTGAGTTTTCTAAGTCATTTGATTCATATAGTGTTTAATCTTGGATTCCAAAACTGGGCATTTGAAAGCAAGCATTATTGTTGTTCTTTATTTGACATTATAATCAGATAATTCATTAAGACCAATATAATTTTCTTTTTTCTTTTTCGCATTACCATTTTTAAGTAACTCCCTTTGTCTTAGTATCATCTGCCAAGCCATGTTTATCTTTTACTGCGGGCAATAGTGATTCACTATTTACCCCTAATTCAGACTCTGTGTATTGACTGGACTGGCCTGTAATTCACAAAGATTTATCTGCATCTTTTTGTGTCTTCCAATTGCATTATTAAAGTTGGATTCCATCATGACCCATGACCAGTAAATGTGTATCACTGCCTAGTCTGAGTCTTGACATTTTCTTGTCATAGCCCCTTAAGCATTTCCAACCAGCACAAATTACCATAACTGACCTTTTTAAAATTATACTGAACTTTTATTTATACCTTAAGTGTTAAAGCTCTAGAATTCTTTAAAATA